>NC_057804.1:654781273-654789599 GCF_018294505.1 Triticum aestivum
TCACTCTTCCCTAGTGCTCATCCCCTCCTTTACCGGTCACTATCTCCCGAGACCGAATGCCCCTATCGCTGCCGCTTGCTGTTGTCACGCCTAGAGCCATCTCCTCGCCCTCCGTCCATTTCTAGAAGGTCTGCCATGATGTCGTCTACGTCTTCGATGAGCTAATCAACCAGGGATGCACCGTATCGTCATCACCGTCGTCGTCTTCGTCGTCGGTGCCCGAGATCGCCAGCAATGCCATGATGTCATTCGTGCCTCCCCGAGCCTGCTATTCTGCTATGCGTGTGCGCCATGAGCTCCTCTTTGTTTCCCCTCCACCCCCTTGCTCTGGTTCGTGCTGCAGTTGCTGCTCCGCGGCCTCCAGCACCGCCGACCGCCATTGTTGTCGCACGCGTAGTTCCCGAGCTCCTCCGCTTGTAGACATGCCCTACCTGTAAAGCCCCTTGACTGCTCTCGCCGTGCCCCGTAGCACTGCCTACCGCGAACTCGAAGCTCCGCTGCAGCCTGACCTCATCGATGGGCTCGATTACGTCCATTCCCGGCAGCCCCGAGGCCACCAATAGAAGCGCCGCACCACCAGCTCCCCAACACACTAAACTACACACAAATATGCCCTCTGTAGTGTGTTTCCGATGCCCGCCCGCCGTGGAAAATGGTCGCCGGCGGGCTGACATGGCAGCCTCATTAGCCACTAATGACCACTCCCATGTGGGCCCCTGTGCACCAATGGTCAGGTTTGACCGGGTCAGCTATAGTTGACCTGTTGACGTCACAGTGACACAATGCTGACGCAAAAAATCATTTTCTGGTTTTAGTTTAAATTAGAATAACGAAGAAATTCTAGAAAATGATTTAAACTTCAAAAACGCATAGTAAATCAACCATAGGTCTGACTGAAACAATTTATATGTGAAAAATTATCAGAAAAATCCAATCTATCCGTCTATACAATTTTAATGCATGTTGGAATAACTTATAGCTGCTGAATTGGACAAAACAATAATTGGCATTTGAATTTCACATATGGAGTTTTAATTTGAACCTCGGGTTCAAACCAACTTTATATAAATTGTTGCTAGTCGCATTAGCTCAAACACACCCATTTTGCCACGTCATGATCATGCATCATATTGTGCATTGCATTGATTGTGTTCCTTCTTTGTTTGCCGGTATTTGTCCCCTCTCAGTAGACGTTGTTCCGACGATGAGTTCGATGACACTGATGAAATGTTATACCATCTTCAGAAGTGTCAGGCAAGCAAATCCCCCTTCTTCATTCTGATACAATCCCACTCTCTCGCTTCTACTCTACTTTACGGCATTAGGACAACAACGATTCAACTGCTACATGATGTGGTAGTTGAACGCTTTCCTCTGCGTGACATGTCTATGCCATAGTAAATAGTTGAAACCGACTAGCATGAGTAGGATTTGTTTGAGCCATGATGTGCCTACTCATTCATGCTTGTTTGTTATCCATGCTATGCTTAGAGTTGTGTTAGGTCTGATTCATCTGGGATGGATTGGAATGGTGTGAACATGTCATACTGTTGAGAGCTAAATGTGTGAACACGATTTCATAAAGGTATCAATGAGAGACCATGTAGGAGTACATGGTGGGTTGTTTGAATGGAACCGTCCTTAGGAACTGAGTTATGTGTTTGTGATTCAAGATCAGCTACTACCACACATTGGGTTCCTTAATTGACTCTCCCGGCTTATTAATTGACCTTGTCCTATGTCCAAGAGTTGCAAGTAGTTTTTGGTGTTTGTAGTATACTGGAGGCCGTGCGCAGCGCTGATCCTGGGGTTGGGTTATGATGCGGTAGGTACGTGGCCCGGTGTACCGAGATGCCCGTTTGGTGCCTCAGGAAGCCTGCACACATCGTTTGAGGCCGTAGTGTAAACCTCGGCCGAACTCCCTGTGGATGGAACCTGAATAGGAGATAAACCTATACTAGGGACTTGTGTGGTTAGTCAGGTCATGGCCGACACCCTCACGAGGCTTCCGTTTGAAGGTTGCCGATATACATGACATGTACATGGCGGTAAGTGGCGAGAGCGTGTGCGAAGAAGTACACCCCTGCATGGTTAACATCATCTATTCAAATAGCCGCGACTGTGGTAAAGGACTACTTGGTTGCTTATGCAGTTCATAGGCAAGTGAAAGTGGATACTCTAAAGTGCGCAAGATAAGCGTGAGTGCTATGGATGGCCCTCTCGTAGGGACACGGGAGTGGATCCATAGTGGTGTATTGATATGGTGAATATGTGGACTCATGTGCGCCACCTCAAAAGATTTACTTGTAGACGTAGTTTAGGATAGCCAATGAGTCAAAGCTGGCTTGTTGCAGTTAAACTCCACCAACCCCTTTGATGATACTGATGCATATGTAGTTAGTTTTTATGTAAGTCTTGTTGGGTACATTTCTACTCACGTTTTCTTAATTTAAGTTTTTGCAGAGAAACTTCAGTCTCACTAGTAGTTCCGCGTGGACTTCGACGTTTAGATTGTTACCTCAGCTATGATCTTGTACCCTTGGGAGGGGCTTGTAGATAGTCAGGCTTCATATCCTCTTTCATTTGTAGTTGACTGTACTTAGACATGTTATGCTTCTGTTGCCTGTATGCTCTCTATGTTGGGTCATGTGAACGATGTTTGTAATATCTGGCTCCTCGGAGCCTATTGAATAAATACTTTGAGTCGTAGAGTTTTGTTGTGATGCCATGTTGTATTTGTACATATCGAACATATTGTGTGTATGATTTGAAATGTTTGGTATGTCTGGGATCCGACAACCTAGATGTTTATTCTTGGTAGCCTCTCTTATGGGGAAATGTCTCCTAGGGCTTCCACTGAGCCATGGTAGCTTGCTAGTACTCCGGAACACTTAGGATGGTCAGCATGTGTCCTTCTTCATTCCTGTGTCTGTCTCTTTGGGGAAATGTCACACATTGTTCCTTTAACTCCTTGTAGGTTGCTACGACTTGGGTTCATGCGTTGATGATTGACACATTCGTTGCTAGGTCATGTATGCATGTCCTTGTAAGTTAGTGCCACTTTGGATTCACGGCTAGTCATGTCGCCCCTGGTTCTCTGTCATACGGATGCTAGCGACACTATCATATACGTGAGCCAAAAGGCGCATACGGTCCCGGACCAGGTATAAGGTGGCACCCCTTGGAATACCATGCGTGAGGCCACAAAGTGACATGATGTGTTACATGCTACATCAGTGTACCTTAGAATCGGGGTCCTGACCGCTTTGGTATTAGAGCCTAAATGCCTATAGGATTACCAAGCCAAACTAGTCAAAGTCGTGTCTAGAAATTCTTTAGTTATATAATGGAATATATTGTGGAAGGGAACGTAAGGCTCTTTTTACTCCTTTACCTTATGTCCTTCTGATCCGAGTCATCCTATCAATCCTACAGGGTTAAGAAACTAGGCTTGCTCTTATTTCTATCAGGATCACGTGTTACTAATCAGTAGACTTATAAGATTTGCTCGATTCAGGTCTCAGTTCAGTTTCTAATACCTCCGTGTGATAATAGTTGGTCTCGGAACCTTGATATTGTGATTTTGAGTGGTTATGCCACCATTTTGCAGGATGTCTCAAATCTTTTAGAACATTTGTAGTCGTTATGTTGTTCGAGTCATCCCAAGTTTCTAACTAGTCTAATGCATTTGCAAATCCCTTCTTTCCGTTCCTGATGTTCCTTTGGGCCAGATTAACCACACTAACCAGTGTGGTGAGGTACTCCATTGCCTATGTATATATGTTGCAGCTATTATTATAACCCTAGGTGTCTTAGAGAATCACCTAATAATATAGCCATGTTTTGTGTTTCCAGTGTGATGATTTTGGCTATCATTCTCGAAAGCATCCTGTGATGCCATTTAGTTAGTATGCATTACATTCCTGCAATCCTGAACCCGAGATTTACCATACTCATTCATGTTGATAGTGTTTGCTAGTTCCTGTAGGATATTAGTAACCTTTGTGATAGTCCTCGAGGTCCGTGGTATTACCCTCTTCCAGATACCAGGAACTGCTTATGGAAGAAGTTCCTTATTGAACCAAAAGATCAAAACTAGAGTGCTCTTGATGAGTTCTGCATTCTATATTGTGATTCTGCCAGTCCTACCTCTTCTGCATGGGTTATCCGGAAAAAATATTGAACTTGGTTCGACATATACCAATCTATGCTTCCAAAACTCAGAAACTTATATGCTCATTTGAGTTTCTCTCTTTAGTTGTCTTCTGACCTCCATCTATTAGTTGATAGTCAAGAGTATGTCTGCATTAATGTTCATCGTTGCCTTTTACTCTTGAGGTCTGTCAAGCTATTCTATTCTGGAATGACTAGGAGAAACAAACTCTAGTACCTTATCCATTTATAGGATTGGGTCAAAGCAGTTGTATACCACAGATCAAAATGCGAATCCAGCTTTTGTTTGTTCTACCCTGGAGTATTACACCCTTTATGTCAGGATTGTCATGATAATTGCACCACCTCTTATGAATTCTTCATGCAGTGATACTTCTTGCCATCATTGTTCATTCCTCGGTTCCCATGTTATTGTAACCGTAATGCAGACAAGTGAATCTTGATGTGTGAAAACAATATTTCTTACAACTATGTTGCTTGGTAGTTAATGGGCGATAATTCCATTCTTAGCGTGTTGGTTATTGAATCATCATTCTAAGATAGATTGTGCTACCTAGTACATATTTTTTGGTGCACTTCTCGATCAATGAGTTAGGATTGTGTCAACCCCTTGCTTATTTGATCACATTGTCTTTCCCCGAAAGCAAGATTATTCTCGAGCTTAATAACATATTGGTGGTTCATGATTTTCCGAATATCTTCTCAGAAGTATCACCAGGTTGTCCCCTAACTTTTATGTCGAGCTCATGATCAAGTTGGTTTCTTGTAACCACCCTTTCTCCAAGAATCTATGTTGCATACCCCTGAGCTAGTTGGTTAAGCTAAACAACAACTTGGAGAGTTGGAAGATAAAAGCTTGTCTGACTTAGTTCATTTGAAGGGATATCTTGTATGTGTGTTGAAGAGAGATGGTATTTTCATCAATTGACCCTCGTAATCAGTTAATGGACCTATCATCTTATCCAATCTTCGATTTGAGTATGGGCTATCGTCAAATCAAATAAGAACCAATGATATTCATAATATTGTCTTACTTGTGGTTGTTTCCTTGAGCATACACCATTATATCTAATGAGTCTGACTAATGCTATCACCTTTTCCACATAATTGTGCTAATACACTTATATGGAAACCTAGATGAATTGTTGTAACCCATCCACATCATTTTTATCTTCTCCATGATTCGTGTTGAACATCCAGCCAGTGTTGGAAACTTTTATAAGCATTATCTTCATGTCCCGTTCATGAAGCATATGTTGGATGAAAGAAGTGACTTCCTCTAATTCACGTGCATTTGATGTAAGTTGCCGCCGTGGATTCGAGAAAGATTATATTGCTTCCTCTGGAATCATCCCAAATCAGTCATGCATACGTGCGAAGTATTCCATGGTTGGAGACTTGCAACCTTCACACTATATGTATCCCTAGCATACCAAGCCACTGATTGATTTGGTCAAGGATAATAAGTTCTAAATGCTAGTCCTGAAGGTACCAGACGGATTTGTACGAAGATCCACAATGATGGTTCCCAACGAGAACTCGGTAGTGTTTTGTTCTAAGACTTCTATGTGGTCATGCTTGTCTTGGACAATGTGTTCACATGTATGTAGCAGAACTAGCACATGTTTTGGAGCTTACTACCATAGTTCATTTCCCGAGAATCTTCCAATGTCATCTTGTCGGTTCGTGTTGCAAACTTTCTTTCCAGACATGCTGTCTAAAATAACCTGTTACCAACCAGATCTGAATCTCAGGCAGGTATGATGGTTGGAACTTTTCCAAGATCTACGATGTAGGTCCCGACAAGGTTAATGTTTTGGCTGACACACCTAGCTGGAAGATCTATTATTGTAGTATCTCGAGCGAGCAATTTGATCATCCTCTCCATGAGGATGTCGTGCGACTTATTCTAGAGGTTGTTCCTTAGGGATTCTTGTGCTCTCAGTTTCCTCGATTATAATATAACCATTCAAAGAGTGGAATCACTCTCAATTGTTGAGTTTTTCCACAATTACTAGAATCATTCCCAGCATTTGCATTTTGTTTCAAGCCTGCACCCGCCCTGGTGCCATCTTACCATGGGCTGCCCTTCTCAGTAACTGCTGTTCAGGATCATCTTCAAAAGTGGTCCTACCATGGGTCCCATCCATTTGCGATGATAAGAAGAAAATCATCCACTGCATTGTGTTCAACAAGGTAGTCCACATCATCCATTCTAGTCCGAGTATGCCATTCCATCGAACTCCTTCATACGATCGATTGAGATTTGCCTTAGGCTGGTATAGAGAGGTTAAATGATCTATGGATCAAAACTAATTCTTTTTGCCACTTTAAGGAATAATACTATGAGTCATCTTCCCCAAGGTGCCCTGGTATGGAATCATGGAAATGAACTCCTCGCTACTTTGACCCCGTCCATCATCTTCTTAAGCGTGGAATTGTTGCCTACCAAATTGAACTTTGTCATCTGTTTCACTCCATTCCTCTGGATGGATGTTTTGTGTCTCAGCTCGAGAGAGGTTTCAATGTCTCACTCCATGAGTTGATCCTGAGCTGCTCGATCTTCAATAAGATCGATTCCTATAGAGATTTTTCTTCTCGTTGTTGTGTTGGATAAAGATCTCTAAAGCAAAGACGTCGAGATTGAGTTATGATGCAATGAATCAGCATCTTCGAGAAGTGCAATCCGGATCATGAAGATTGTGCGGCCTTGTGTCCCCTCTATCTTCTTACCTCACGTCTTGAATCTAGGGACGAGATTCTTAGTGGGGTGAGTTGTCACAGCCCTAGAATAATTGTTTGTAATCAGTGGCTTTGCATCAATTCATCATGTTTAAATTCTTTTGAAACTTTAAAGGGGATGCTTAAACCCCAGCATCAAATGGAATTCAACTAGGATAAAAAATATATTTTCAATGAATCCAAGGTGCCCTTCAGAAAAGTTCACTGTTTTTTAATTGGTTGAAAACCTCTGCCAAAAATGGTGCACATTTTTCTAGGCCATCCTAGATTTTTGAATTAAACAATAAAGTATTTGAATTGGGGCATTTAATTGCTATAATTATTTTTAGATGCTCCAACAATTCTGAAAATAGCTAAGGGCCCTCTGTAATAATTCACATAATGCCCACAATTATTTTCGGGAATTATAAAAATTAGTTGGTTTATAAACTAAATCAAAATAGAGAAATAAAGTAGAAAACAGAAAGAAAACATGAGAGAGAGAGATAATTCACCCGGGCCATTTACCAGCTAGCCCAGCCGTGTAGCTAGTGGCCCAGCCCACTAGTCGGTAGGGCGCCATCTTCAACCTCCTGCCAGTAGGCAAGAGGGTGTGTGGTCGCGCGTGCGCGCACGCGCTCGGCCATCTCCTCCTTGCCCCTGCTGCTAGAGGCCGCTACAAGCGCCACACAACCTCCCCGGCCTCTCTCACTCTTCCCCAGTGCTCATCCCCTCCTTTGCCGCTCTCTATCTCCCGAGACTGAACGCCCCCGTTGCCGCCGCTCGGCGTTGCCGTGCCCAGAGCCATCTCCTCGCCCTCCGTTCATGTCCAGAAGCTCTGCCATGATGTCTTCTACGTCCTCAACGAACCAATCAATCGGAGACACATCGTATCCTCGTCATCGTCGTCATCTTCATCGTCAGCCGCCCGAGATTGCCGGCAATGCCATGACGCCGTATGTGCCTCCTCGAGCCCGATGTTCTGCTCTGCGTGTGCGCAGTGAGCTCCTGTCAACCCCCTTGCTCTAGTTCATGCTGAAGCTACTCCCTCCCAAGCTCTCACGCCGCCATCCGACATTCTCGTCGCACGCGTAGTCCCTGAGCTCCTCCGCTCGTAGACATGCCCTTGGCGTGTTCCTGGTGATCCTAGGAACCCATAAAGCCCCTCGGCTACTCTCGTTGTGCCCCGTAGCACTGCCTTCCTTGAACCCGAAGCTCCGCCGCCGCCTGACCTCATCGTCGAGCTTGATTCCATCCATCCTCGGCAGCCCCGAGGACACCAACGGAAGCGCCGCACCACCAGCTCCCCAACAAACTAACCCATCGCAAAACCACCCTTTGTAGCGTGTTTCTGACGCCCGTCAGCCGCAGCAAATGGTCACCGGCGGCTAAATACCACCGGGCTAACGTGGCAGCCTCATTAGCCGCTAAT
>NC_057804.1:654789990-654799287 GCF_018294505.1 Triticum aestivum
TGGGCCTCTATGCCTGTTTAGGTTATTTTAATTTCTGTTTAGATTAGTTCATAACCAATGGGACCCACCGATTAGCATTGACTTTTCTGACGTGGTTGTTGACTCGACCCACCTGTCAACGACACAAATGTCACTAGTTCACTAACCAGTGGGCCCCACTGGTCAGGTTTGACCTGGTCAGCCATAGTTGACTTGCTTACGTCATAGTGACACAATGCTGATGCAATAAATCATTTTATGATTTTAGTTTAAATTAGATTAACCAGGAAATTCCAGAAAATGGTTTAAACTTCAAAAATTCATAGTAAATCAACCATAAGTCTGATTGAAAAGATTGATATATGAAAAATTATCAGAAAAATCCAATCGATCCATTTATTTTAATGCATGTTGGAACAACTTATAGCTGCTCAATTGGACAAAACAAATAAATGGCATTTGAATTTCACATATGAAGTTTGAATTTGAACCTCGGGTTCAAACCAACTTCATTTAAATTGTTGCTAGTTGCATTAGCTCAAACACACTAATTTTGCCATGTCGTGATCATGCATCATATTGTGCATTGCATTGATTGTGTTACTTCTCTGTTTGCCAGTATTTGTCCCCTCTTAGTAGACATTGTTCCGACGATGAGTTCGATGACACTGATGAAGAGCTGTATCATCTTCAGAAGTGCCAGGCAAGCAAAACCACCTTGTTCATTGTGATACAATCTCACTCTCTCGCTTCTGCTCTCTTTTACTGCATTCGAACAACAATGATTCAACTGTTACATGTTGTGGTAGTTGAACCCCTTTCCTCTGCATGACATGTCTTTGCGACAGTAAATAGTTGAAACCCACTAGCATGAGTAGGATTTGTTTGAGCCATGATGTGCCTACTCATTCATGCTTGTTTATTATTCCTGCTATGCTTAGAGTTGTGTTAGGTTTGATAGATCTGGGATGGATTGGAATGGTGTGAACATATCATACTGTTGAGAGCTAAGTGTGTGAACATGATTTGGTAAAGGTATCGATGAGAGGCCATGTAGGAGTACATGGTGGGTTGTTTCATTGGAACCGTCCTTAGGAGCTGAGTTTTGTGTGTGTGATTCAAGATCAGCTACTACCACACATTGGGATCCTTAATTGACTCTCTCGGCTTATTAATCGCCGTTGTCCTCTATCCAGGAGTTGCAAGTAGTTTCTGGTGTTTGTAGTATACTGGAGGCTTTGTGGAGGGCTGATCCTAGGGGTGGGCTGTGATGCGGTAGGTATATGGCCCGGTGTACCGAGAGGCCCGTTTGGTGCCTCGGGAACCCTGCACACATCATTTGGGGCTGTAGTGGAAACCTCGGCCGGACTCCTTGCGGATGGAACCTGAATAGGCGATAAACCTGGAGTAAGGACTTGTGTGGTTAGTCAGGTCATGGCCGACACCCTTCCCGGGCTTCCGTTTGAAGGTTGCCGAGATACATGACATGTGCATGGCGGTAAGTGGCGAGAGCTTGTGTGAAGAAGTACACACCTGCAAGGTTAACATCATCTATTCGAATAGCCGCTTCTGCGATAAAGGACTACATGGTTGCTAATGCAGTTCATAGACAAGTGAAAGTGGATACTCTAAAATGTGCAAGATAAGCATGAGTGCTATGGATGGCCTTCTCTAAGGGAGACAAGAGTGGATCCATAGTGGTGTATTGATATGGTGAATATGTGGACTCGTGTGCGCCACCTCAAAAGAGTTACTTGCAGACGTAGTTCAGGATAGCCACTGAGTCAAAGCTGGCTTGCTGCAGTTGAACTCCACCCCCCCCCTTTCTTGATACTAATGCATATGTAGTTAGTTCTGATAAGTCTTGCTGGGTAAATTTGTACTCACGTTTGCTTAATTTAAGTTTTTGCAGAGAGACTTCAGCCTCACTAGTAGTTCCACGTGGACTTCGATGTTTTGCTTGTTACCTTAGCTACGATCTTGTACCCTTGGAAGGGTCTTGTAGATAGTCAGGCTTCACAACCTCTTTCATTTGTAATTGACTATACTCAGACATGTTGTGCTTCCGTTGCCTGTATGCTCCATATGTTGGGTCATGTGCCCCATGTTTGTAATATCTGTCTCCATGGAGCCTATTGAATAAATACTTCGAGTCATAGAGTCTTGTTGTGATGCCATGTTGTATTTGCACATATCGAACATATTGTGTGTATGATTTGAAATGCTTGGTATGTCTGGGATCCGAAAACCTAGTTATTTATTCTTGGTAGCCTCTCTTATGGGAAAATGTCTCTGAGTGCTTCCACTGAGCCATGGTAGTTTGCTACTACTCCGGAACTCTTAGACTGGCCAGCATGTGTCCTTCTTCGTTCCTGTGTCTGTCTCTTTGAGGAAATATCATGTGTTGTTCCTTTAAGTCCTTGTAGCTTGCTATGACTTGGGTTCATACATTGATGATCGTCACGTTTGTTGTTGGTTCATGTACGCATGTCCCTGTAAGTTAGTGCCACTTTGGATTCACGACTAGTCATGTCGGCCCGGGTTCTCAGTCATATGGATGCTAGTGACACTATCATATATGTGAGCCAAAAGGCGCAGACAGTCCCGGGCCAGGTAAGGTGGCACCCATGGGAATACCGTGCGTGAGGCCGCAAAGTGATATGATGTGTTACATGCTAGATAAGTGTGACTTAGGATCGGGGTCCTGACACGACCCCCCCTCATGTCGAAGTTACCAGGGTTATGTTTTAACGACCCCCTCCCCTCACGTCGAAGTTATCGGGGTTATGTTTTAACGACCCCCCCCCATGTCGAAATTATCGAGGAAATTTCTATGTACAAAAAAATCATGAACACTTAGTAAAGTTGCCTCTACTCTATTTCTATGAACAAAAAATCTTCCTATGAACAAAAAACATTCTATGAGCATAAAAAAATGGATACATCAATGGACAAAAACACCGGGCCGAAGCGGCGGTGGCTCGATGGAGAAAAACATACATATACATCTACATTATATATAGACTAAGCATCTACATATACATATACATTATATATACATCAACATTACATGCATATATACATATACATAAACATTACATACATATATAGCTAAACATAGACATAACTAAAAAATCGCGTCCCGGAGCGGCGACGGCTCACAATGGGAACGACGCTTGGCTCGGGGGTGTCGCGGGCTCAGGGGCGGTGCTGTATAGGGCCGGGAGCTCAGAGGCAGCGCACGCGAGCTCGGGGGTAGCACGGGTCGGGGCGGCGACGGCAGGGCAGGGACACGGCGACCGCGGTGCAGGGCTCGACGGCGACGGGAGCGACGGCGACGGGAGCGACAGCGACCAGGAGCTACCTAGGGTCGTTGGGGTAGAAAGAACTGATCTTTTGAGAAACCGCTAAGGGTTGCTTATATACCAAAGGCATTGCTCCCGGTTGGTGTCACCCCTGTCGTCCCGATTGGTGCCACCAACTGGGACTAAAGGTGTTTTTCGCCAGCCCAAAGGGCGGGAAGCACAGATCATTGGTCATGGTTGGTGGCACGAACCAGGACGAAACACTAGTAGAAAAAGGGTCAAACGTGAAGCACATTAGTACCAGTTTGTATTTGAGACAACACAAATGTGTACATTAGTGCCGGTTCCAATGGCTAGCCGGGCCGCTCTCATTAGTACCGGTTCGTGGCTAACCTTTAGCACCGGTTCGTGCCACGAACCGGTACTAATGAGAGTGGTGGCAGGATGTTGTCAGTCTGGGCCCCCTCCAGCACCTTTAGTACCGGTTCTTGGCACGAACCGGTACTAAAGGTCGTCCTACATAAACCCTTCGTCCACCCGAGCTCACTCTGTTCTTCCCCTTTCCCCTCTGCTCTCTGTTCTTCCCCTCTTCCTCTCGAGCTCATCACACATTTTGCCCAAAATTTGTCAAGATTTGAAGGCCCCCATCCATTCAAATGATCACAAAGGTTAGCAACTTTGTCCTTTCATCTCTCATTGCTAGATTAGCTCTTGCAATGCTTTACATAGTTATTTATTTGTGAGTTTAGTAATTTGGGAGGAAATATATATATGTGCTAGTATTTGATTTATATGCAATTAGAGGTTAAAATAACACTTAGTTTGCATATGTAGGTGTGGTTTACTTAGTGCCTTCTAAATCTCCGTCGTAACCACCGTCGATCGCCCGCACCGTCACGTCGCCGGCACCACCTTGTGGTGAGCCTCTTGTTCATGAAATTTTATATAAAAAATTGATGTTTGTGTGATTTGGATATATAGTTACTCGTATAATAATTATCTTACCCGTACGTTATTTGTTATACATAGTGCCATGGTTTTGATATCCGTCCCCGTCGGCCCTCGTCCTTGTTATGATTCAGATGTGGTATATTCTCTTTTAAAACTATTTGTTGCATTTCGTGTTTATGACAAATTATGCCCATCAAGTTGACATAGATATTTTTATCTAGGAGGTATGTGAGCCGGAAATTCCAACCGACCCTATTGTCGAGAGGTTAAATTTAGTTGAAAGAGAAAACGAGTACTTGAAAGAAAAATTGAAAAGAATTGAGGGGGAGAAGATGGAATTGGAGTTGCATGTTGCCGATGTCGTCGATGATCACAAGATCAAGAAGGAGAAAATGCGCTTGAAGATTAGAAAGATTAGAAAATATGCCATCGATAGTGAAGCTTGGTATCATTATGCTGTTGGATCAATTGTTACCTTAGTTGCGATCTTGATCGCATTTGTTGTTGCATTTAAATGCTTTAGCTAGAGAGTTATTTGTTTGTTGCATTTAAGTGTTGTATGAACTTTATGTATGAACTTGTATTAATTTGGTCTATTCGGTGTTGTGTAATGAAGATGAGCCGGCAATGGATGTACGATGACCGATGCTCTCCCAGTTTGTTGAGGGCGTCCATACTTTTCTGCTTGCGGGTGAGGCAAACAAGCGGGCGGATGGTTTTATGTCTTGCCCATGTGCTGGATGTAAGAATGGTCGCAATTACTCTACGTCAAGAACAATTCACGTCCACCTGCTTGAGTCCGGTTTCATGCCCCACTATAATGTTTGGACCAAGCACGGAGAAAGAGGGGTTATGATGGTAGACAATGAAGAAGAAGAGGACGACGACAGCTATCCTAGCCATGGGTTCCCAGAATACGATGATACAACAATGGGGGAAGAAGCTGAGCCGGTAATGCGGGAAGAAGCTGAGTCGGCAATGCGGGAAGAAGCTGAAGAAGAGGCATCAGATGAGCCCGTTGATGATCTAGGTCGGGCCATTGCCGATGCAAAGAGAAACTGCGCAAGTGATTTGGAGAAGAAGAAGTTGCAGCGCATGTTAGAGGATCACAAAAAATTGTTGTACCCGAATTGCGTAGGTGACAAGAAAAAGCTGGGCACCACACTGGAATTGCTGCAATGGAAGGCAGAGAATGGTGTATCTGACAAGGGATTTGGAAAGTTGCTGGTAATGATAGAGGATATGCTTCCAAAGGACAACGAATTGCCCAAGAGTACGTATGAAGCAAAGAAGGTTGTCTGCCCTCTAGGGTTAGAGGTGCAGAAGATACATGCATGCCCCAATGATTGCATCCTCTACCGCGGTGAGTATGGGGATTTGAACGCTTGCCCGGTATGTGGTGCATTGCGCTATAAGATCAGCCGCGATGAGCATGGTGATGTTGAGGGTGAGCGCCCCAGGAAGAAGATTCCTGCCAAGGTGATGTGGTATTCTCCTATAATACCACGGTTGAAACGTTTGTTCCAAAACAAAGAGCATGCCAAGGCGATGCGATGGCACAGAGAAGACCGTAAGAAAGACGGAAAGTTGAGAGTACTCGCTGACGGGTCGCAGTGGAGAAAAATCGAAAGAAAGTACGGGAAGGATTTTGCAGATGACGCAAGGAGCGTATGGTTTGGTCTAAGCGCAGATGGCATTAATCCTTTTGGGGAGCAGAGCAGCAACCATATCACCTGGCCTGTGACTCTATGTTTGTATAGTCTTCCTCCTTGGTTGTGCATGAAGCGGAAGTTCATTATGATGCCAGTGCTCATCCAAGGCCCTAAACAACCCGGCAATGACATTGATGTGTACCTAAGGCCATTAGTTGAAGAACTCTTACAACTGTGGAATGGAACAGGTGTACGTGCATGGGATGAGCACAAACAGGAAGAATTTGACTTAAAGGCATTGCTGTTCGTGACCATCAATGATTGGCCTGCTCTCAGTAACCTTTCAGGACAGACAAACAAGGGATACCATGGATGCACGCACAGTTTGGATGATACCGACAGTATATATTTGAATAGTTGTAAGAAGAATGTGTACCTGGGACATCGTCAATTTCTTTCGAGCAGGCATCCCGTAAGAAAGAAAGGCAAGCATTTCAAAGGTGAGGCGGATCACCGGACGAAGCCTCGCCACCGTACTGGTGCTGATGTACATGATATGGTCAAGGATTTGAAGGTGATATTTGGAAAGGGTCCTGGCGGACAACCTGTTCCAAAGGACGCTGACGGACGTGCACCCATGTGGAAGAAGAAATCTATATTTTGGGACCTGCCATATTGGAAGGACCTAGAGGTCCGCTCCGCAATCGACATGATGCACGTGACGAAGAATCTTTGCGTGACCCTGCTTGGCTTCTTGGGTGTGTATGGGAAGACAAAAGACACACCTGAGGCACGGGGGGACCAGCAACGTATGCACGGAGAAGACGGCATACATCAGGGTCATGCAAGCTACGCTCTTAGCAAAGAAGAGAAGGAAATCTTTTTTGAATGCCTGCTCAGTATTAAGGTACCTTCTGGCTTCTCGTCGAATATAAAGGGAATAATAAACATGGCAGAGAAAAAGTTCCAGAACCTAAAGTCTCATGACTGCCACGTGATTATGACGCAACTGCTTCGGGTTGCATTGAGGGGGCTTCTACCGGAAAACGTTCGATTAGCCATTGTGAAGCTATGTGCATTTCTCAATGCAATCTCTCAGAAGGTAATCGATCCAGAAATCATACCAAGGTTACAGAATGATTTGGTGCAATGTCTTGTCAGTTTCGAGTTGGTGTTCCCACCATCCTTCTTCAACATCATGACACACGTCCTAGTTCACCTGTGCGAAGAGATTAACATTTTGGGTCCTGTATTTCTACACAATATGTTCCCCTTTGAGAGGTTCATGGGAGTCTTAAAGAAATATGTTCATAACCGTGCTAGGCTAGAAGGAAGCATCTCCAAGGGCCATCAAAATGAGGAGGTCATTGAGTTTTGTATTGACTTTATTCCTGACCTTAAGCCGATTGGTGTTCCTGAATCGCGGCATAAGGGAAGACTGGATGGAAAAGGCAAGCTAGGAGGGGAACAAATAATATGTATGGCGGACATTCTCTCACTGAAGCACACTACACAGTTCTACAGAATTCCGCCTTGGTGGCTCCGTATATGGATGAACACAAGAATTTGCTACGCTCCAAACACCCGGAGCGGTCTAATGACTGGATTACACGTGAACAAACTAGGAGTTTCGCCAGCTGGTTGCAGACACGTACCATGCATGACACCTCTATTGAAGATGACCTGTACTTGCTGTCCCAGTTACCATCTTCGAATATAATGACTTTCAAAGGGTACGAGATAAATGGTAATACATTTTACACGATCGCCCAAGATAAGAAGAGCACCAACCAAAACAGTGGTGTCCGCTTTGATGCAGAAACCAAGACGGGAAAGGAAACATATTATGGTTATATACATGACATATGGGAACTTGACTATCGACGTGGTTTAAAGGTCCCTTTGTTTCGGTGCAAATGGGTCAATATGACACGAGGCGGGGTAACGGAAGACCCGCAGTACGGAATGACACAATGGATCTCAACAATCTTGCGTATGCAGACGAACCATTCGTCCTAGCCAATGATGTGGCACAGGTTTTCTATGTGAAGGACATGTCTACCAAGCCAAGAAAAAGAAAAGATAAGGAAGCGAATGCATCGTACGATGAGCCAAAGCGGCACATAGTTCTTTCTAGGAAGAGAAACATCGTGGGAGTGGATGACAAGACAGACAAGTCAGAAGATTATGAAAAGTTTGATGAAATTGCTCCATTCACAGTGAATATTGACCCGAGTATCCCGTTAAATGATGAAGATTTTCCATGCTTACGGCGCAAAGCGACACACGCGAAGAAAAAGTTTCACACCCAAAGATCTGGGATGTGATCGGCTTCACTAGCTATCATCACTTTCTTCTGTGTTTCGCACCGAGAGGGGAATCTCTGTAATAGTTAGGGTAGTTATGTGTTTTGGCATTTGAAACGCGAAGAAATTTTATGTGCAAACAAATTCTTTCATGCCTTTACTGATTTTTAAAGTTAAGTTATTCACAAACTAGTGATTCACACTAATTTCAAATAATTCAAAATTTAAACTATTCAAATTTGAAAACTACGCGCACTAACAGAAAGTTTGTAATTTTTTGTACCTAAAACAAAAATGTTCACAAAGAAACTCTAAATACACAAAAATAAACACAAAAATAAATAAAGCAAAAAAATAATAAAAAAAGCCCTAACAGAAAGTTTGCAATTTTTTGTACCTAAAACAAAAATGTTCACAAAGAAACTCTAAATACACACAAAAAACAACACAAAAATAAATAAAGCAAAAATAAAATAAAAAAAGCCCGCCTACTAGGCCAGAGCGGCCTGCATACGACTAGAAACCCAACCTGTCGTTGGGCCAGGAATGCAGGCCCGCAAAGGCCAAGTGGGCCCACAGGGCTGCAAAGAACACGTAGGCCCAGTAAGCCTGCTTTGGAGAGGAGCTCGAGAGAGCGACCGCACGGGGGATTATAAACCAGTGCGGTCGCCCCTCGGCTAGCGAGGTGGGAGTAAACTTGCCGCAACGCACCTGCGCCAGCGCACCCCCTTTAGTATCGGGTCGTGGCACAAACCGGTACTAAAGGGGGGGCCTTTAGTACCGGTTTGTGCCACCACCCGGTACTAAAGGGGGTCGCTTCCTGCCGCTTGGCCTGGCCAAAACAGACCTTTAGTACCGGTTGGTGGCTCCAACTGGTACTAAAGGTCCATCCAATATATACAACACTTAAAAAATTTCAGTTTCCTTCTGTTTCTTCCCTATGTTTCCTCTCCCTCTCCGTCGCGCCGCCCTGCCCCGATCGACACCGTCCCCGTCGACGTCGCCGCCCCCGCCCCTCGTCGCCGACCCCGGCCATCCCCGCCCCTCGTCGCCGCCGCCGTCGTCTCCGTCGCCGCCCCGGGCCCGCCCCCGTCCCCGTCGCCG
>NC_057804.1:654799691-654801615 GCF_018294505.1 Triticum aestivum
GTCGCCCCGCTGTGAGCTCTCCCCCTCTAACCTCTCTCCCTCGCCCCCGGCGGCCACCATGGGCGCCGCCCCTCCCGGCCCCGAGCACACACACACACACACAAGCGCATGAATTAGTATATAATTTAGATTATTTAGATTATTATTGTTTTAGTTATCAAAACACACACACACACACAAGCATGAATTAGTATATAATTTAGATTATTGTTGTTTTAGTTATCAATTTTTTTATATGGAACACACACACACACATATGTATGAATTAATGCATGTATATATTAGTATATACGTATTTTGTATGTTTAATTAGTTTAGATTATTATTGTTTTAGTTATCAAAAAAATTTATATGGAAATTAGTGTTTAATTAGTGTTTAATTAGTATGGAAATTTTTTATGTTTAATTACTATATAATTTAGATTATTATTATTAGTATATAATTAGTGTTTAATTAGTATGGAAATTTTTATATAATGTTGTTTTTCAGTTTTTTAATGGATGTATAGAAGTTGTGTTTTCTGTTTTTAGTGTTAGATGCTTAATTAGTATGAAATAGTATATAGATTTTTGAAATAGTAGAAATGTTAGAAATTTTAGTTATCAAAATCCAATCATTAAAAAAATATTACTTTTTACGGGCATATAGCTAATATTTGTTCTCGACGATGCCCCGCCCGCATCCTCGCCGTCGACCCGTCCGCGACGACGTCCAGCCGACCCATGTCCGGGACTGGGCTCCGCCGGGCTGGCACTGGGAGGTGCTGCCTGGAGGGGCACGCCGCTTGATGAGGAACCCGGCCCCGGGTCCCGTCGTCGACCCTGATCTCGTTTGGTGACGTTCGCGTGGGCCAGTTTCAGTGCGGAGGGACCCGGCCCCGCCGGAGGTGGTACGTCGCCGTGTCAGGGAGGAGGACGAGCACGTCCATCGCTACATGGTTGCGTTAGAGGGCGGCAGGTTCTCCAATACCTGGCAGTATCTTCGGGGATCTCACTTCAGCTATGATCCTGTGAGGGTTCCTTCTCTTTGGGTGTCCACCGCCCGCGCCGCAGGAACCGCGAGTGTCCTAGATTCTTCTGTAGTATTCGATCTTTAATTAGCTAGCCAGTGATGTATTATTCAATATTATATATTATTTGAGACGATGTATTCGAGATTATATCTATTATTCTAGACGAAGTATTCGAGGTTATATCTATTATTCGAGACGATGTAATTTGAATACTAAATTGTTTTATATTTCTTTTGAATTAGTTAAATAAAAGCTATGGCAGACAATACCGATAGAGAGGGAGAACAGACCATGTTCGATATGATACGCGGGCCAGATGATGATCAGAATGAAGAAGATTATGACGGATCCGAATTTCTAAACAACACCGGAGAGGGTGATATGATATTCGATCGCAACGACCGAATTGATGAAGTCATGAACTACGATTATGATGATGACGAAGAACATGTTGATCCTGAAACAACAAAGACCGGCGAGGTATATATATTTATATAAGCAGGTATCTGGTGATCATCACATGTTTTAAATGACTTGAAGATATATTAACGAATCGATCTTTGTTCTTTCAGCCATCCGGATCGAGCAAATCTTCAGGCAAAAGGACGAAACGAGGCCCGAACAAAAAGTTGAAGGAGGGTGTAAAGTACAATATCGAGGCAGTCAGACCTAATGGCGAACCATTAGCGCCTAAGAAGATTGCGGACAAGTTCGTTCGTCAGTGCGGAGTTCTTGTGAAGGACCAACTCCCGATCTCCCTTCAAGAATGGAGAGAGCCAGCAAAAGACAAAAGACAAAAAGGCAAAGAGGACGCTGCTCCACGTCCAGATGTTACTTTTGTCGACAAGAATCAAAAAGATCTGCTTTGGGATACTCTCATGGAACATTTCACCCTACCAGATCATTTCACA
>NC_057804.1:654801625-654815708 GCF_018294505.1 Triticum aestivum
ATTAGTGTTTAATTAGTATGGAAATTTTTTATATAATGTTGTTTTTCAGTTTTTTAATGGATGTATAGAAGTTGTGTTTTCTGTTTTTAGTGTTAGATGCTTAATTAGTATGAAATAGTATATAGATTTTTGAAATAGTATAAATGTTAGAAATTTTAGTTATCAAAATCCAATAATTAAAAAAATATTACTTTTTGCGGGCATATAGCTAGTATTTGTTCTCGACGATGCCCGGCCCGCATCCTCGCCGTCGACCCGTCCGCGACGACGTCCAGCCGACCCATGTCCGGGACTGGGCTCCGCCGGGCTGGCACTGGCAGGTGCTTCCTGGAGGGGCGTGCCGCTTGATGAGGAACCCGGCCCCGGGTCCCGTCGTCGACCCTGATCTCGTTTGGTGGCGTTCGCGTGGGCCAGTTTCGGTGCGGAGGGACCCGGACCCGCCGGAGGTGGTACGTCGCCGTGTCAGGGAGGAGGACGAGCACGTCCATCGCTACATGGTTGCGTTAGAGGGCGGCAGGTTCTCCAATACCTGGCAGTATCTTCAGGATCTCACTTCAGCTATGATCCTGTGAGGGTTCCTTCTCTTTGGGTGTCCACCGCCCGCGTCGCAGGAACCGCGAGTGTCCTAGATTCTTCTGTAGTATTCGATCTTTAATTAGCTAGCCAGTGATGTACTATTCAATATTATATATTATTCGAGACGATGTATTCGAGATTATATCTATTATTCTAGACGAAGTATTCGAGATTATATCTATTATTCGAGACGATGTAATTTGAATACTAAATTGTTTTATATTTCTTTTGAATTAGTTAAATAAAAGCTATGGCAGACAATACCGACAGAGAGGGAGAACAGACCATGTTCGATATGATACGCGGGCCAGATGATGATCAGAATGAAGAAGATTATGACGGCTCCGAATTTCTAAACAACACCGGAGAGGGTGATATGATATTCGATCGCGACGACCGAATTGATGAAGTCATGAACTACGATGATGACGATGACGAAGAACATGTTGATCTTGAAACAACAAACACCGGCGAGGTATATATATTTATATAAGCAGGTATCTGGTGATCATCACATGTTTTAAATGACTTGAAGATATATTAACGAATCAATCTTTGTTCTTTCAGCCATCCGGATCGAGCAAATCTTCAGGCAAAAGGACGAAACGAGGCCCGAACAAAAAGTTGAAGGAAGGCGTAAAGTACAATATCAACACAGTCAGACCTAATGGCGAACCATTAGTGCCTAAGAAGATTGCGGACAAGTTCGTTCGTCGGTGCGGAGTTCTTGTGAAGGACCAACTCCCGATCTCCCTTCAAGAATGGAGAGAGCCAGCAAAAGACAAAAGACAAAAAGGCAAAGAGGACGCTGCTCCACGTCCAGATGTTACTTTTGTCGACAAGAATCAAAAAGATCTGCTTTGGGATACTCTCATGGAACATTTCATCCTACCAGATCATTTCACAGAAGCAGATGTGCAGAAAGTCAAGGACGCTGCTCTTAGGAAGATGGCGGTTGCATTCAAGAACCACAAGAATCGTGAATGGGACAAGTACGTCAAGGGAGGAAGGAAGACTCCAGTATTCGAGGGAACACTAGAGAACCAACGTGCTCATTGGGACGATTTCGTGAAATTCAAGGATTCAGAATTAGCTAAGGAACGGTCGAGAATAAACAAGAAGAATGCCGAAAAAAAGGATAAGTTCCATAAGCTGGGGCCAGGTGGCTATGCGGTGGCAATGCCTAAGTGGGATAAGTCTGAGAAAGAGATGGAGGATGCTGGTGCCACTCCGGTTACTAAGAGCTGGCCCCCCAGGGTCAGGATTTGGTTCTATGCGCATGGGGGGGAGTTGGACCCGAAGACAGGCAATGTTTCGACAAGGGCAAGTCTGAAGGGAGCCGACGATGCGATACTTGTTGCAATAGAAGAGGCACAATCGGGGGTGTTCCAGCCCAACAGAGAGAACGACGATCTTACGCGTGCCCTGGGAAATCCTAAACACCCGGGAAGAACACGAGGCAAGGGCGCTATTCCGTGGTATGAGGGGTTTTCAGACTGGAACACCGACTACAGAACCCGTGCGAGAAAGAAGATTGCAGAGGAGAAGAAGAGGAAGATGGAGGAGGAGCAGAGGAAGCGGGACTATGAACGCCTTCAAGGCCTAGAAGCAAGTCAAGCGGAATTGGTAGTCAAATTCCAGCGGCAGCAGGAGCAGGTCGACTCACTTACCCAGCAAAGGGGGTCTCAGCAGCTGCAGCAGCTAGCGAATGATCCAGCATTGGATAGAACCGCCCCATCCATGCCGAGAAGCAGGGTGGGTTCCGCCCCGGACGACGCAATGCTGGGTAGATACCCCGTGGATGACATCACGGAGAACACTAGCTGCGAGCTACACATCAAAATGAAGAACATATCCATGAAGGTGGCGGACGCCGTTACTTTTACAAATACCCCCGAGGCAACCTTCCATTGCAACCCGATTCCAGCGGGCTATGCTCATGTCTCGGTTGATGAGGTGGTGGACCCATATTCTGAGCTAGAGCTTGACTATCCTGGAGGTGATGACGAGCACTTTCTCGGAGACGCCAAACATCGTATCATCCTATGGAAAAAGGATTGCATCATCTTTCGAAGGCCACCGACACCGCGTCAGCCGACTCCTCGTCGAAGTCCCCCACCGAGTCAGCAGTCTCCCGCTCCTGCAAGTCCACCAAGTCCGGCAAAGTGTCAGGCCACTCCTCCTCCAAGTCCTGCAAAGTGTCAGTCCACTCCTCCTCCTCCAAGTCCGCCACAGCGTCAGACGTCCACTCCTCCTCCAAGTCCGGCACAGCTTCAGGCGGCCACTCTTCCTCGTCCAACTCAGCCCCGTCAGCCGTCTCCGCCGCCTCAGCAATCACAGAAGAGACACCCCGCAGCTATGGTGCGTAGCGGTACGAGTCGAGGTAGTACAGGAAGTACAGGCGGAGGCAAGCGATATAAATATGGTCCAAGCCTCACGCCTCTTCCGCAGAGGGCTTATGACAGGTCCGAGGAGGAAATCGCAGCCATATCGAAGTCCGAGGTGGAAGCCCATTTTGCACCGAAACCGCCACCGCCGCCAAGGGAGAAAGTGCCTGAAGAAATGATTGACCACTTCATTCGTATGGCTCAACCACCAGCTCCCAAGCCTGTTGACACAGACTATGAGCGCCACATCAGGAAGTTAAATCGAGCACGTCTACGTAAGGAGGCGAGCTCGGGATCGAGCAAACAAGAAGCAGCTGTCAAAAAATGCGGGAAAACCATTCCCCAGCTGGGAGAACAGGCGGCACAATCGATCCCCTCGCTTGTTGTGCCAACAACACATGACAGTACGCGCGCCCAATATTATTGTGGGCAAACAGTTTACGTTCCTGAGGTGGGCAATGTGGTAATAACGGAGGAGCATATAATGCAGGCTGAAGTTCTCAAAATCACTATTGGACAACTCCTCGAGATCAAGCCCATGCCTGTGCTTAGAGAGGATGAAATAAAACGGAAATATGTCTGGGGCCAACCTTTGGTCGAGCCAGACAAGGTCAAGAACCTCCCAACGAGAATGTATGAATTGCATCAATGGTACATGAACATTACCAAGATTTCTGATCGATTGTCCCTCATGGTGAATGTCAAGGAGGAGCATTACTACCATGAGAAAGTTGTGTCCGTTGAGTATTCTGAACTGTTTCAGTTATACAATCAAGACGCACTCGACAAATCTATCGTCAGTTGCTATTGTCTGTAAGTGATTTCTTTCTGTAATTTAAGTCTCAAGCTAGCTGTGGTGATCCTTTTGATCAATCATTACCTGTAATTATCCTCACTATATTCTTTTCTGTGGTATTATATGTAGGATGAAGATGTATGAAATGAGAAAAGGTGGACGCTATGGCATTGGGTTCATTGACCAAACACCGTTAATGAATACACATGGAAAATAGATGCACGTCATCAAAAGGCCGTAGAGGACAGCATGCTAGAGTTCTTGAAGCGCCTCAAATACAATGAAGATATACTACTTCCTTACAACTTCCAGTGAGTCACACTGTCTTGTACTACAAATTCTCTATTTTTGCCTACTAGCTAGCTACATGTTTTTGCTTAGATATGCCCGCTTAATTAAGACATGCAAACGTGTGTGCATGCAGATTTCACTGGGTCTTGTGTATCATTAAAGTTGACGCCGGAACAGTTGAAATACTGGACTCACTACTCAAAGAAAAAACTGACTATAACATCTTGTTTGGGATAGTCAACAGGTAATTTCAATCATTATTAACTATATATCTCGGCCTATTTAGTTCGTCATTTCATGATATGAACTATTTAATAACCCCTTTATTCATTTTCTTTGTCGGCGGGCAGGGTTTGGGCAAGGTTCATCAGCGTCACGGAAGGCGAATGGAAAGAAAAGCTTAAATGGGGAAGACCCAAGGTAAGTAATTAAGTAGTACTAGCTAGCTAGCTAGCTGCCATCTCTTTAATTATCATGCTTGATTAATTATTATCTGATCAAATTCCATTCTCGTAAAGGCCCTGAAGTAGGCGCAGGGGACTGATCTGTGTGCATTCTGTGTTTGCGAGAACATCCGCATGATGGCGTCCGAAAGGAGCAGATCTCAAAGACAAGAATGGGTACGCTTGTCAAAACACTATTCACAATTTTTACACCATTATCGATATCTATTCACACAACTAATACACATGCATATTGATCTCCTTCTTAATAGTTCAGAGAGGTGCGGGAGAAGCTCCTAGAAACGGAGCGTGTAGAAGCACTTCAAGAGGAAATAGCGGGATTTTTGCTCGACCAGGTCATAAATCCGAAGGGACAATAGTATTACCCGCTACCGCCCCCATGAAAACCACTTCCAATTGTCATCGTGCTCCGAAGGCACCAATTAGGCTAATGCCACTGGCTCCGAAGGCAACATGCATATGTAGGAGAAATTGTATATAGCTATACATGTGTGTATGTGTGAATTAATTAATATGATGGTTTGTGAGACATTGATGATATATATATGCATGATTGGTTCTACTAGAAATTCTATTTATATATATATATATATATATATATGCATAACATGTACAATGTGTAGTATCGTAAAATACCAGCAAACGAAAAAGAATTAAAATGGAAACACAAAATTAAATGAAAAAGAAATCATAAAACAAAAAAAAAACCAAACCTTATAGTACCGGTTGGTCTTACCAACCGGTACTAAAGGGCTCCACGCCCCTGGAGCTGGCTCGTGCCACGTGGTTTCCCTTTAGCACCGGTTCGTGCTGAACCGGTACTAAAGGGGGGGGGGCTTTAGTGCCCACACTTTAGTGCCGGTTATGGAACCGGCACTAAAGGGCCTTACGAACCGGTGCTATTGCCTGGTTCTGCACTAGTGAAAGGGGGGCCTTTAGTCCCAGTTCCAGCCACCAACCGGGACCAATGGCCTGTGCTGCCGCATCCAAAACTTTAGTCCCACCTCGCTAGTTGAGAGGGGCTCAGATTTGTTTATAAGCACCGCTGCCGCTTCTCTCTCGAGCTCCTCTCTACTGCAGGTAGCAAATGCCTATATGATGCCCTGTTGGGCCTGCTTGCACTGCAGGCCTGCATCCTGGCCCATTCATATGCACGCCGTGGTTGCAAGTAGTTGGGCATTTTTTATTTTTTGCATATGTTATGTTTTAAAAAATTTAATGTTAATTTTTGCATATGTTATTTTTATTTATATAATTTTAGTTGCAAAAATTTTATATAATTTTAGTGGCATAAGTTTTTTTATTGATTCTTTTTAATTGATTCCTTTTGCTATTAGAGCTTTATAAAAGCTTTTTAGTTTTCTATTAAAGTTTGCAACAAAAAATACTTTATGACAATTCTTTTTACTATTAAACTTTTGAACAAAAAAGTACTTTGATAATTTTAGTTAATATTAACTTAATTATTTTTAGTTGATTCTTTTTGCTATTGAAGAATATTATATTTTAATTGCCTCTTTTTAGTTCATTCTTTTTTCTATTAGAGTTTTATGAGAGCTTTGTAGTTCATTGCTTTTTCTATATTAGAATTTTATAAAATCTTTTTAGTTGATTCTTTTTGCTATTAGTTCATTCTTTGAGCTAATTGACCCTGAAATTGAAAAACACTACAAATGAACTCTAAAAATGTTGAAAGTTTGCATGGTATTATCATTTCACCCACACAACATCTACAAAAAAGTTGAGAGGGTTACGGAAAAATCTAGATGCACTACGTGTACAAAATGGACAATCTCTTTCGAAGTATCAGAGTTTCGGACGAAAACTCATCTGTTACAAAGGGATTTCATTTTTTGAGCTTATTTCAACTCCAGATTTTTCGGGCATTCGACATGCACCATTAAAAGCCACATCATCAATTTTCAACCCTTTCTGACTTTGTTTGGTATTTTTTCATGCATTTACTGATTTTTTTTAGCTAAATGACCCTAAAATTGAAAAGCACTACAAATGAACTCTGAAAAGGTTAAAAGTTGGCATGGTATCATCATTTCACAAACATAGCATGTGCTAAAAAGTTGAGAGGGTTACGGCAAAAACTGGATATACTTCATGTACAAAATGAACAATCTCTTTCGAAGTATCAGTGTTTCGGACTATAACGCATCTACTACAAAGGGATTTCCTTTCTTCGAGTAATCAAATCCATCATTAGAGCCTTCATCAGAATAGTTGTGGATAGAAAGTCTTCACTTTTTCTTCACATGTGTCCCTTGCTTATTGCGCCATAACCATGGATAATCTTAATTGCTTAGCAGGGTGCTTGGGTCAGCCTTCACTTTGAAGGGAGGAGTTTCATGAAACTTTTCATAATCTTTACACATGTTTGTCTTTCCCTCCACTCCCACGATGTCTCTTTTCCCTAAAAGAACTATGTGGTGCTTTGGCTCATCGTATGATGTATTCGCTTCCTTATCTTTTCTTTTTCTCAGGTTGGTAGACATGTCCTTCACATAGAAAACCTACGCCACATCATTGGCTAGGAAAAATGGTTCATCTATGTACCCAAGATTATTCAGATCCACTGTTGTCATTCCGTACTATTGGTCTACCTGTACCCCGTCTCCTGACAGATTGACCCATTTGCATCGAAACAAAGGGACCTTAAAATCATGTCCATAGTCAAGTTCCCATATGTCCACTATGTAACCATAATATGTGTCCTTTCACCTCTTGGTTGCTGCATCAAAGCGGACACCACTGTCTTGGTTGGTGCTCTTTTCATCTTGGGTGATCGTGTAAAATGTATTTCCATTTATGTCGTACCCTTTGTAAGTCAATATAGTCAAAGATGGTCCCATGGCCAACGAGTATAGCTCATATGCAACAGTGTTGTCACCCATGAGATGTGTTTGCAACCAACTGCCAAAATTCCTGATGTGTTCACATGTAATCCAGTCATCACACTGCTCCTGGTGTTTGGAGCACAGAATATTCTTGTGTTCATTGACATATGGGGTCACCAAGGTAGAATTCTGCAGAACTGTGTAGTGTGCTTGATCCCAAGAATGCTCGTCCCTACATATTATTGAGTCTGCTCCAAGCGTGCCTTTTCCAGTCTGTCTCCCCTCATACCGCGATTGAGGAAGACCAATCTTCTTAAGGTCAGGAATGAAGTCAACACAAAGCCGAATGACCTCCTCTGTTTTATGGCCCGTGGAGATGCTTCCTTCTAGCCTAGCACGGTTATGAACATATTTCTTTAAGACTCCCATGAACCTCTCAAAGGGGAACATACTGTGTAGAAATACAGGGCCCAGAATGCCAATGTCGTCGACTAGATGAACTTGGACGTGCTTCATGATATTGAAGAAGAATTGTGGGAAAACCAGCTCGAAACTGACAAGACATTGCACCAAATCACTCTTTAACCTTGGTATGATTTCTGGATCGATTATCTTCTAAGAGATTGCATTGAGGAAT
Organism: Triticum aestivum; assembly: GCF_018294505.1. NCBI lineage: Eukaryota > Viridiplantae > Streptophyta > Magnoliopsida > Poales > Poaceae > Triticum > Triticum aestivum. The sequence continues at coordinate 654,809,623 of NC_057804.1, forward strand.
GCACATAGCTTCACAATGGCTAATCGAACGTTTTTCAGTAGAAGCTCCCTTAATGCAACCAGAAGCAGTTGCGTCATAATCATGTGCCAGACATGAGACTTTAGGTTCTAGAACTTTTCTCTCCCATATTTATTATTCCCTTTATATTGGACGACAAGCTTGATGGGACCTTCATACTGAGCAGGCATTCAAAGAAGATTTCCTTCTCTTCTTTGGTAAGAGCATAGCTGGCACGACCATTATACTTGTTTACATGCATGCCATCTTTTTCATGCAAACGTTGCTGGTCCTCTCGTGCCTCCGGTGTATCTTTTGTGTTCCCACACACACCCAAGAAGCCTAGCAGGTTCATGCAAACATTCTTCGTCACGTGTATCACGTCGATTGTAGAGCGGACCTCTCGGTGTATCCAATATGGTAGGTCCAAAAATATAGATTTATTCTTCCACATGGGTGCGCGTCCCTCAGTGTCATTCGGAACAGATTGTCTGCCAGGACCATTTCCAAAGATAACCTGTCAATCATTAACCATATCAAGTACATGATCACCACTATGTAGGGCGGGCTTGTTCCGGTGATCTTCCTCACCATTGAAATGCTTGCCTTTCTTTCAACATTAATGGTTGGTCGGAATAAATCGACAATGTCCTAGGTACACATTCTTCCTGCATTTGTCCAAATATATACTTTTGATGTCATCTAAACAATGCATGCATGTGTGGTTACAAACAATAACACATGTAGGTCAAATTCCTCCTGGTTGTGCTCAGCCGACACACATACACCTTTACCATTCCATAGTTGTAATAGTTCTTCAATTAATGGTCTTAGGTACACATCAATGTCGTTGTCGGGTTGCTTAGGGCCTTGGATGAGCACTAGCATCATAATGAGCGTCTGCTTCATGCACAACCAAGAAGGAAGGTTATAGATACATATAGTCATGGCCAGGTGCTCTGATTGCTTCTCTGCTCCCCAAAATGACTAATGCCATCTGCGCTTAAACCAAACCATACATTCCTTGCATCACCTGCAAGGTCCCCCCACCTTCTCTCAATTTTTCTCCACTGCGACCTGTCAGCAGGTGCTCTCAACTTCCCTTCTTTCTTACGGTCCTCTATGTGCCATCACATCAACTGGGCATGCTTTTTGTTTTTAAACGAACGTTTCAATCATGGTATTATAGGAGCATACCACATCACCTTGGCAGGAACCCTCTTCCTGGGCCGCTCGCCCTCAACATCACCAGGGCCATCTCGTCTGATATTATACTGCAATGCACCGCATACCGGGCATGTGTTCAAATCCTCGTACTCACCGTGGTAGAGAATGCAGTCATTAGGGCATGCATGTATCTTCTGCACCTCCAATCCTAGAGGACATAGAAACTTCTTTGCTTTGTACGTACTGTCGGGCAATTCGTTATCCTTTGGAAGCTTCTTCTTCATTATTTTCAGTACCTTCCAAAATCTGTTCTCAGATACACCTTTGTCTGCCTTCCATTCTAACAATTCTAGTATGGTACCAAGCTTTGTGTTGTCATCTTTGCAATTTGGGTACAACCCTTTTTAGTGATCCTCTAACATGCGATTGAACTTCAACTTCTCCATTTCACTTTGGCATTGTCTCTTTGCATCAACAATGACCCAGCAAAGATCATCATCGGGCACATCGTCTGTTTCCTCTTGATCTTCAGCTTCCCCCGTTGCAGTATCACCGTATTCAGGGGCAGATAGTTGTCATCATCATCCTCTTCTTCTTTGTTGTCTTCCATCATAATGATGGAAATATGCCCTAGAAGCAATAATAAAGTTATTATTTCTTTCCTTAATTCATGATAAATGTTTATTATTCATGCTAGAATTGTATTAACTAGAAACTTAGTACATGTGTGAATACATAGACAACTGGTGTGTCACTAGTATGCCTCTACTTGACTAGCTCGTTGAATCAAATATGTTTATGTTTCCTAGCCATAGACATGAGTTGTCATTTGATTAACAGGGTCACATCATTGGAGAATGATGTGATTGACCTGGCCCATTCCGTTAGCTTAGCACTTGATCGTTTAGTATACTGCTATTGCTTTCTTCATGACTTATACATGTTCCTATGACTATGAGATTATGCAACTCCCTAATACCGGAGGAACACTTTGTGTTCTACCAAACGTCACAACGTAACTGGGTGATTATAAAGGTGCTCTACTGGTGTCTCCGATGGTACTTGTTGAGTTGGCATAGATCGAGATTAGGATTTGTCACTCTGATTGTCGGAGAGGTATCTCTAGGACCTCTCGGTAATGCACATCACTATAAGCCTTGCAAGAAATGTTACTAATGAGTTAGTTGCCGGATGATGCATTACGGAACGAGTAAAGAGACTTGCCGGTAACGAGAGTGAACTAGGTATTGAGATACCGATGATTGAATCTGGGGCAAGTAACATATCAATGACAAAGGGAACAACTTATGTTGTTATGCGGTTCGACCAATAAAGATCTTCGTAGAATATGTAGGAGCCTATATGGGCATCCAGGTTCCGCTATTGGTTATTGACCAAAGATGTGTCTCGGTCATGTCTACATAGTTCTCGGACCCGTAGGGTCTGCATGCTTAATGTTCCTTGATGATATAGTATTATATGAGTTATGTATGTTGGTGACCGAATGTTGTTCGGAGTCCCGGATATGATCACGGACATGACTAGGAACTCCGGAATGGTCCGGAGATAAAGATTGATATATGGGACAATAGTGTTTGGTCTCCGGAAGGTGTTTTGGATGTTTCCCGAAATGTCTGGGTAAGAGAACACTTTATTTGGGCCAAAGGGGAAAGCCCACAAGGTTTTTGGAAAGCGCAAAAGGAAGTTTTGCGGAGTCCAGGGGCAAAACGCCATGGTCCCTGGCGTCTGGGTCCAAACGTCGGGAACCCTTCTGGCCCTGGAGTCCGATAAGGACTCTTGCCTTTCAGGTGAAACCAACTTTGTGGCGGCTTTTACTCCAAGTTACGACCCCAAGGCTCAACATAGAAATAGAGGGGCGGGGCTAGCACCAAAGACACATCAAGAAACACCAAGCCGTGTGCCGGCAACCCTGTCCCCTCTAGTTTATCCTCCGTCATAGTTTCTGTAGTGCTTGGCAAAGCCCTGCGGAAATTGTTCTTCACCAACACCGTCACCACGCCATTGTGCTGCCGGAACTCATCTACTACTTCGCCCGCCTCGCTGGATCAAGAAGGCGAGGAGGTCATCAAGCTGAACGTGTGCTGAACACGGAGGTGCCGTACGTTCGGTACTTGATCAGGATGGATTGGGAAGGTGTACGACTACATCGACCATGTTGATAAACGCTTCCTCTTTCGGTCTACGAGGGTACGTAGACACACTCTCCCCTCTCGTTGCTATGCATCACCATGATAGATCTTGCGTGTGCGTAGGAAATTTTTGAAATTACTGCGTTCTCCAATAGTGGCATCCGAGCTAGGTTTATGCGTAGATGTTATATGCACGAGTAGAACACAAGTGAGTTGTGGGCGATACAAGTCATACTGCTTACCAGCATGTCATACTTTGATTCAGCGGTATTGTTGGATGAAGCGGCCCGGACCGACATTACGCGTACGCTTACGCGAGACTGGTTCTACCGACATGCTTCGCACACAGGTGGCTGGTGGGTGTCCGTTTCTCCAACTTTAGTTGAATCGAGTGTGGCTACGCCCGGTCCTTGTTAAAGGTTAAAACAACACTAAATTGAAGAAATATTGTTGTGGTTTTGATGCGTAGGTAAGAACGGTTCTTGCTCAGCCCGTAGCAGCCACGTAAAACTTGCAACAACAAAGTAGAGGACATCTAACTTGTTTTTACAGGGCATGTTGTGATCTGATATGGTCAAGACATGATGCTAAATTTTATTTTCTGAGATGACCATGTTTTGTAGCAGAGTTATCGGCAACTGACAGGAGCCATATGGTTGTCGCTTTATTGTATGCAATGCAATATCACTGTAATTGTTTTTTACTTTATCACTAAGCAGTAGCAATAGTTCTAGAAACAATAGTTGGCAAGACAACAACGATGCTATGATGGAGATCAAGGTGTCGCGCTGGTGACGATGGTGATCATGATGGTGCTTTGGAGATGGAGATCAAAGGCACAAGATGATGATGGCCATATCATATCACTTATATTGATTGCATGTGATGTTTATCTTTTATGCATCTTATTTTGCATTGATTGACGGTAGCATTATAAGATGATATCTCACTAAATTTGAAGTTATAAGTGTTCTCTCTGAGTATGCACCGTTGCCAAAGTTCGTCGTGCCGAGACACCACGTGATCATCAGGTGTGATAAGCTCAACGTTCACCTATAACGGGTGCAAGCCAGTTTTGCACACGCAGAAATACTCGGGTTAAACTTGACGAGCCAAGCATATGCAGATATGGCCTCGGAACACTGAAGACCGAAAGGTCAAGCATGAATCATATAGTAGATATGATCAACATAGTGATGTTCACCATTGAAAACTACTCCATCTCACGTGATCACTTAGATAATTAGAGGGATGTCTATCTAAGTGGGAGTTCTTAAGTAATTATGTTGAACTTTAATTTATCATGAACTTAGTCCTGATAGTATTTTGCAAATTATGTTGTAGATCAATAGCTCACGTTATAGCCTCCCTATGTTTTTTATTTGTTCCTAGAGAAAACTAAGTTGAAAGATGATAGTAGCAATCATGTGGACTGAGTCTGTGATCTGACGTTTATCCTCATTGTTGCACAGAAGAATTATGTCCTTGATGCACCACTAGGTGACAAAACTATTGCAGGAGCAGATGCAGACGTTATGAACGTTTGGCTAGCTTAATATGATGACTACTTGATAGTTTAGTGCACCATGATTTACGGCTTATAATCAGGACTTCAAAGACGTTTTGAACACCATGGACCATATGAGATGCTCCAAGAGTTGAAGTTAATATTTCAAGCAAATACCTGAGTTGAGAGATGTGAAGTCTCGAACAAGTTCTATAGCTAAAAGATCGAGGAGAATAGCTCAAACAGTGAGCATGTGCTCAGATTGTCTGGGTACTACAATCGCTTGAATCAAGTGGGAGTTAATCTTCCAGATAAGATAGTGATTGAAAGAGTTCTCTAGTCACCATCACCAAGTTACTGGAACTTCGTGATGAACTATAGTATGCAAGGGATGATGAAAACGATTCACGAGCTCTTCGTGATGCTGAAATCGACGAAGGTAGAAATCAAGAAAGAGCATCAAGTGTTGATGATTGACAAGACCACTAGTTTCAAGAAAAGGGCAGACGGAAACAAAGGGAGCTTCAAACAGAACGGCAATCAAGTTGTCACTCCTGTGAAGGAGCCCAAAGCTGGACCAAAGCCTGAAACTGTGTAACGCCCCGGATTTGATGCGCCAAGTGTCCTCCAGTTATTCGTCGTAGTTGCCATGTCAGTTGCTTGTGTGTTGCATTTTGCCATGTCATCATCTACTTTTCATCTGCATGTTTTTCAAAACTTGCATCCGTTCGGGTTCCGCCGGTTCTCTCCATTGTCCGTTATGAGCCCAACCACACACGCACGCGCCCGTCGCCCCTCTCAGACCTTGTTTCGTGAGTGGGTTAAAAACGTTCTCGGAATGGACCGACATTTGCCGAGTGGCCTTGGTATATCACCAGTAGAACGCCCGTCAAATATCGTTCCATTTGGAGGTCGTTTGATGCCCCAACGGTTAACCACGTAGCCCGAAACCCCTATCTCTTTGCAGCCCAGCGCCTCTTCACCACAGCCCATGATCCCATCCAAACCCCCTCCATGATCTCAGTCGTTCGATCGTGATCGTGTGGGCGAAAACCGCTCCCCATTTGGACACTCCTAGCTCCTTCTACCTATAAATATGTGCATCCCCCGAATTTTCGCGAATGAACCCTAGCCTTCTCCCTCCTCGCGCCGCCGGACACGTCCGTCCGCCGCCGCCACGTCATCGCGCCGCCGCTCCCGGCCAACCGGAGCACGCCAAGTCAGCCCACAGCGCCTCCTCTCTCTCCTGCACCCGCCGCGGCCCG
>NC_057804.1:654816013-654864569 GCF_018294505.1 Triticum aestivum
GCCGCCGGATATTCCCTCGACCCCTGATGCCGGTGACCCCGCGACCCGCAGCCGGCCGGCACGCCTTCGCCGCCCTCCGCCCGTCGTCTACACCGCCGGCCACCGCGGCCCCGTACCCCGAACCCCGCCGCCGTCAGATCCGGCCTCCCCGGCCCTCTTCCCGACTTCTCCGTCCGCGCGCGCCTCAGATCCGGCGAGATCCGCCACCGCATCGATTTTCATGCAACCCGAGGTTGACTTCGAAAATCTGCAAGACCCTGGTTTTCAGCATCATATAGGCATCTTTGTCTTGCTGTATTGTTGTGTGTGCAGCTCCTTTTTGCGTGCATGATATGTAGAAATGTTCATTGTGAGATGCTCTTCATATCATTCCATTATTTCATGCTTGTTTGGATCCATATTGACGCCCTAATCATCGTTGCAATAGTGCTATATGATGTTAACCTGCTGAAACTGTTATAACTTGCTGTTTTGTCATATTCATTGCATTTTGCGCATGGAATTTTTGAGCTTGATGTCTACATGAGTTTTGAGCTACATCATGCCATCTTTACAGGGGTGCAATCCATGTATTTTTGTGAGTCTTGTAGTGAGTGCATCGAGCTCGTGAAGCAGGGTACATGCTGTTGCTGTTTTGCTGGGCTGAATCTGTGATATTATGATGCTATGTAAACCTGCTGCTACTAGTCATTCTATGCATAATCCGGAGATGTTAACTAAGTATGTTTTGTTATACATGTCATGATCTATTAATCCATGCCCCTGGTTGCATTTATAGCTTGCTGTAGATTATTCATATCATGCTCCAAAGTTGCTAAATAATGTTGCTGTCAGCCTGTTAACATTAAGTTCAATTTTTCCATGAGTTTTGCTAGTGATCCATGCATCCTATGAACCTGCTCTTGCCATGTGTAGCTTCATAAATATGTCATCTTACTGTTGATCTACTTGTTATGCCATGTGTTGCTCTGTGGTGAGTTGTACGAGATCACCAACATGCCTACTTATCGTTGTTCCTGCCATGTTCTGTTTTTCTGAATCTGTCATATCATTTGTCATGTTTGCATGGGTGCTACCATCTTTTCTGTTAATCTTTGGAATTTTTTCAGTAAAGAAGTTTTGTTCTTTGTCTTTAGTACTAGCATTCAATGACTTTGGTTGCCATGTTAAGTTCCTGTAACATGTTGTTTGATAGCTCTAAACATTGCAACCTGATGTTATTACTGCTAAGTCTGAAACTGTTATAATTTGCAATCTTGCCATGACCTTTTGAGCATGTTATATTGATTTCTGGACTTAGCTCAGTGTTCATGTTTTGTCATGCTTTACCTGTAAATCATGACCATGCCTTTTGTTTTCATGTTGAGGTGATGTAGCATATAGTTTTGATGCTTGCAAGATGCCTCGTTGCTGTTTTGGACAGATTGTTACTATATCTTGTTTGGAGTGTATGTGTTGCACCGTTGCTCCGTTTTGAGCATTCTCTATATGAAACTTGCTTAATTTTGCATATAGTTTCATGTTACCTTGTTGCATCCATATGTTGAGAGAGTTTGCTTGATGTTTGGATGCATTTTGCATCAATGCCATGTTTAACTTGTTCTGCTCATATCTTCTAGGCCGTAGCTCTGAACTAAATGAACTTTATATGTAACTTGACTAGAATTTTGTGTAGATCATCTTGGTGCATTTTAACTTGTCGTTTAGCAACTTGAACATAAGTTTTATACAGATCTGTACCAATTTCAAAATTTGCATATGAGGACTTACCGGAATTGTTATATGTTGTTTCCGGCCTCATTTAAACTTGTTTGGCTATGTTGTTTTTATATGCATCATCTCTTGCCATGAGTAGCCTCATCTAGCCTTTTCATGCATCATGTTTGGTTGTGCATCATGTCATGTCTATGTGTTGTGTGTTTACCTTGTTGTTTGCTTCTTTCCGGTTGTACTTCTTCTCGTTAGTTCATGTTTCGTTGCGATCGTGAGGATTCGTTCGTCTGCGCTTGGTTCGTCTTCGTAGCTTCATCTTCTTCATGGACTCGTTCTTCTTCCTTGCGGGATTTCAGGCAAGATGACCGTCACCTTGGATATCATTACTATCATTGCTTTGCTAGTTTCTTCGCTCTATCGCATTGCCGCGCTACCCATCACTTGATCTTCAAGCCTCCCAAATTGCCATGTCAGCCTCTAACCTTTTCACCCTTCCTAGCAAACCATTGCTTGGCTATGTTACCGCTTTGCTCAGCCCCTCTTATAGCGTTGTTAGTTGTAGGTGAAGTTGAAGATTGCTCCATGATGGACAGGATTATGTTGGGATATCACAATATCTCTTAATTAATTAATGCATCTATATACTTGGTAAAGGGTGGAAGGCTCGGCATTATGCCTGGTGTTTTGTTCCACTCTTACCTCCCTAGTTTCCGTCATACCGGTGTTATGTTCCTTCATTTTGCATGCCTTACGCGGTTGGGTGATTTATGGGACCCCCTTGATAGTTCGCTTTGAATAAAACTCCTCCAGCAAGGCCCAACCTTGGTTTTACCATTTGCCTCACCTAGCCCATTTTTTCCCTTGGGTTTCCGGAGCTCGAGGGTCATCTCTATTTACCCCGCCGAGCCAGTTCTCCTCCGAGTGCTGGTCCAAACCGAGCGATGTCCGGCGCCCCCTGGGTAACTAGGGTCTATGCCAACCCGACGTCTGGCTCATCCGGTGTGCCCTTAGAATGAGATACGTGCGACTCCTATCGGGATTTGTCGGCACATCGGGCCGCTTTGCTGGTCTTGTTTTACCATTGTCGAAATGTCTTGTAAATCGGGATTCCGAGACTAATCGGGTCTTCCTGGGAGAAGGAATATCCTTCATTGACCGTGAGAGCTTGTGATGGGCTAAGTTGGGACACCCTTGCAGGGTTTAAACTTTCAAAAGCCGTGCCCGCGGTTATGTGGCAAATGGGAATTTGTTAATGTCCGGTTGTAGAGAACTTGACACCATATCCGATTTAAAACTCATCAACCGCGTGTGTAGGCGTTATGGTCTCTTTTCGGCGGAGTCCGGGAAGTGAACACGGTTTTGGCTTATGTTTGACGTAAGTAGGAGTTCAGGATCACCTATTGATCATTGCTAGCTTCACGACCGTTCCGTTGCTTCTCTTCTCGCTCTTACTTGCGTATGTTAGTCACCATATCATGCTTAGTCGCTGCTGCAACCTCTCCACTTTACCCCTTCCTTACCCATTCAGCTTTTCTAGTCTTGATACCCATGGTAATGGGATTGCTGAGTCCTCGTGGCTCACAGATTACTACAACAATAGTTGCAGGTATAGGTTATGCGATGATCATGACGCGAGAGCGATGTTTGCTTGTTTTGGAGTTCTTCTTCTACTTCTTCTTCGATCAGGAGATAGGTTCCAGGTCGGCAGCCTGGGCTAGTAGGGTGGATACCGTTTGAGCTTCTGTTTGTGTTTCATCCGTAGTCGGATGTTGTTCTTATGTATGTGGTGATGTTTTAATCGTGTGGCATTCTATGCCTCTTGTATGTATCCCCATCTATTATGTAATGTTGATGTAATGATATCCACCTTGCAAAAGCATCTCCAATATGCGCTTCTATCCTTGGTGGGACCTTCGAGTTCCTTTAGGATAGGGTCGCATATTGGGCGTGACAAGTTGGTATCAGAGCCTCGACCGACCTTAGGAGCCCCTCTTGTTTGATCGTGTAGCTTGGCCGTTGTCGAGTCTAGAAGAAAACTGTTTTCTGAGTCTAGTTATATCGGAGAGTAGGATTCTTTTTACTCCTCAGCCCCCTTCGTCGCTTTGGTGAGAAATCTTTATGTAGGTGTTTTGAATTACTCCTCTTCCCTTTCAAAATTTCTTTAGGATCACGGAGTTGGTTTTCCGATCATTGGTTCTCAGTTCTTTTCATCCGGTGCATTTCTCGTCAAGTTGACTCAAGCCTCTTCATCGTTGCCAAGTTCAATCCTCAGTTGTTTTCTGTTTCCCACCCGCCCACCCCTTTTCTTCTTGGAGTCGGAGTCCGTATTCGAGTATCCATCCTACTCGTGTGAAGCCTTTGCTTTCTTTCAACCGGTGTTTTCTCTTCAAGATATTCGTCGGTTCTCCCTTCCAAGTTGCCTTTGTTTTCCCGCCCTCCCACCCTCTTCTTCCGGGAGCGTGAGTCTGTTTCGAGCATCAATTTCATTCGTGTGGAGCCTCTTCAGTCTTTCGTCGATTGTTTCAACCGGTGAATTCTCGTTTTGTTTGACATTCTTCTTCTCTTTTTCTTCTCCGGTGGACTCAATCCATGTTTTTGCGGTTGATCACATTCTTTTCCCTTGGATCAAGTGTTTTCCCTATTCGTTCGCCTCTCGCCAGTTTATCCTTCCGGAGTGCTCAAGACATCTCAGGAGATTTGTTTGTGTTCCAATTAATTCGTGGTTGTCACCTGATTCTAATATTTCAATTGTTCTGGTGCATCATCTATCTGTTCTACATCCTTTCCGATGGTGTTTTCTTTTCAGTGGGCCCTAACCCACGTGTCTTTTCCCAGGATCTTACCTGACTCTTCTAATTATTCTGGAGCCATTCCTAATTCTTTTCGGAGTCTGGCGTAAGAATGAATTTCATCAGTCAGATGCCTTTCCAAGATCGATTTCAAATCATTTCATTGTTGGCTCAACCTTTTCGGTTTTCATTCTCCCGGAGTATCTCAATAATTTTGGTGGTGTTTCTCGTTGCCATTTGAAGATCGAAGAAGAGTTCCTCTTAAATCTTGACACCAGATCCGATTTAAAACGCATCAACCGCATGTGTAGCCGTGATGGTCTCTTTTCGGCGGAGTCCGGGAAGTGAACACGGTTTTGGGTTATGTTTGATGTAAGTAGGAGTTCAGGATCACCTCTTGATCATTGCTAGCTTCACGACCATTCCGTTGCTCCTCTTCTCGCTCTTATTTGCGTATGTTAGTCACCATATCATGCTTAGTCGCTGCTGCAACCTCACCACTTTACCCCTTCCTTACCCATTAAGCTTTGCTAGTCTTGATACCCATGGTAATGGGATTGCTGAGTCCTCATGGCTCACATATTACTACAACAACAGTTGCAGGTACAGGTTATGCGATGATCATGACGCGAGAGCGATGTTTGCTTGTTTTGGAGTTCTTCTTTTGCTTCTTCTTTGATCAGGGGATAGGTTCCAGGTCGGCAGCCTGGGCTAGCAGGGTGGATACCGTTTGAGCTTCTATTTGTGTTTCATCCGTAGTCGGATGTTGTTCTTATGTATGAGGTGATGTTGTAATCGTGTGGCATTCTATGCCTCTTGTATGTATACCCATCTATTATGTAATGTTGATGTAATGATATCCACCTTGCAAAAGCGTCTCCAATATACACTTCTATCCTTGGTGGGACCTTCAAGTTCCTTTAGGATAGGGTCGCATATTGGGCGTGACAAACTGAGTGCTTCTACTACAAAGGAAATTGTCACTGGAAGCGGAAATACCCTGAATATTTGGTAGATAAGAAGGATGGCAAAGTGAACAAGGGTATATTTGATATACAGGCTATTGATGTGTACCCTACTAGTGTTTATAGTAACCCCTGGGTACTTGATACTTGTTCGGTTGCTAAGATTAGTAACTCGAAACAGGAGTTATAGAATAAACAGAGACTAGTGGAGGGTGAAGTGACGATGTGTGTTGGAAGTGGTTCCAAGATTGATATGATCATCATCGCACACTCCCTATATTTTCATATTAGTGTTGAACCTAAATAAATGTTATTTGGTGTTTGCGTTGAGCATAAATATGATTAGATCATGTTTATTGCGATACGATTATTCATCTAAGACAGAGAATAAATAGTTATTATATTTACATGAATAAAACCTTCTATGGTCATACACCGAATGTTGATGGTTTATTGAATCTTGAGCATAGTGATACACATATTCATAATATTGATGCCAAAAGATGCAAAGTTGATAATGATAGTGCAACATATTTGTGGCATTGCCGTTTGGGTCATATCGGTGTAAAGAGCATGAAGAAACTCCGTAAAGATGGACTTTTGGAATCACTTCATTATGAATAATTTGATGCTTGCGAACCTTGCCTTATGGGGAAGATGACTAAAACTCCGTTTTCCGGAACAATGGAATGAGCTACCGACTTATTAGAAATAATACATACCGATGTATGTGATCCAATGAGTGTTGATGCTCGTGGCGAGTATCGTTATTTCCTGACCTTCGCAGATGATTTGAGAAGATATGGTATATCTACTTAATGAAACATAAGTCTGAAACATTTGAAAAGTTCAAAGAATTTCAGAGTGAAGTGGAGAATCATCGTAACAAGAAAATAATGTTTCTACGATCTGATCATGGAGGAGAATATTTGAGTTACGAGTTTCGCCTTCATATAAAACAATGTTTAATAGTTTCACAGCTCACGCCACCTGGAACACCACAACATAATGGTGTGTCCAAATGTCGTAACCGCACTATATTGGATATTGTGCGATCTATGATGTCTCTTATCGATTTACCACTATCGATTTGGGGTTATGCATTAGAGATAGTTGCATTCACTTTAAAGAGGGCACCATCAAAATCCGTTGAGACGACGCCTGCTGAACTATGGTTTGGTAAGAAACCAAAGTTGTCGTTTCTTAAAGTTTGGGGCTGCGATGCTTATGTGTAAAAGCTTCAACCTAATAAGCTTGAATCCAAATCAGAGAAATATGTCTTCATAGGATACCCAAAGGAAACTGTTGGGTACATCTTCATCACAGATCTGAAGGCAAGATATTCGTTGCTAAGCATGGATCCTTTCTAGAGAAGGAGTTTCTCTCCAAAGAAGTGAATGGGAGGAAAGTAGAACTTGATGAGGTAATTGTACCTTCTCCCGAATTGGAAAGTAGTTCATGACAGAAATCAGTTCCAGTGATTCCTACACCAATGAGTGAGGAAGCTAATGATGACGATCATGAAACTTCATATCAAGTTACTACAGAACCTCGTAGGTATTCCAGAGTACGGTCCGCACCAGAGTGGTATGGTAATCCTATTCTGGAAGTCATGTTACTAGACCATGATGAACCTACGAACTATGAGGAAGCGATGATGAGCCCAGATTCCAAGAAATGGCTTGAGGCCACGAAATCTGAGATGGGATCCATGTATAGAACAAAGTGTGCAATTTTGTGGACTTGCCCGATGATCGGTCAGCCATATTAAATAAATGTATCTTCAAGAGGAAGACAGACATTGATAGTAGTGTTACAATCTACAAAGCTCAACTTGTCGCAAAAAGGTTTTCGACAAGTTCAAGGTGTTGACTACAATAAGATTTTCTCAACTGTAGCGATGCTTAAATCCGTCTGAATCATGTTAGTAGTTGCCATATTTTATGATATCTGGCAAATGGATGTCAAAACTGCATTCCTTAAATGGATATTTCTTAAAGAAGAGTTGTATATGATGGAACCAGAAGGTTTTGTCGATCCTAAAGGTACTAACAAGGTGTGCAAGCTCCAGTGATCCATCTATGGACTGGTGCAAGCATCTTGGAGTTGGAATATACGCTTTGATGAGTTGATCAAAGAATATGGTTGTATACGTACTTTTGGAGAAGCATGTATTTACAAAAAAGTGAGTGAGAGCTCTGTAGCATTTCTAATATTATATGTGGATGACATATTGTTGATTAGAAATGATATAGAATTTCTGGATAGCATAAAGGGATATTTGAAAGAAATTTTTCAAAGAAAGACCTCAGTGAAGCTGCTTACATATTGAGCATCAAGATCTATAGAGATAGATCAAGACACTTGATAAGTGTTTTCAATGAGTAGATACCTTGACAAGATTTTGAAGTAGTTCAAAATGGAATAGTCAAAGAAGGAGTTCTTACCTGTGTTGCTAGGTGTGAAGTTGAGTAAGACCGAAAACCAGACTATGGCAGAAAATAGAAAGAGAATGGAAAGTCATTCCCTATGCCTCAGCCATAGGTTCTATGAAGTATGCCATGCTATGTAGCAGACCTATTGTATACCCTGCCCGGAATTTGGCAAGGGAGTACAATAGTGATCTAGGAGTAGATCACTTGACAACAGTCAAAATTATCCTTAGTAGAATAAGGAAATATTTCTCGGTTATGGAGGTCACAAAGAGTTCATCGTAAAGAGTTACGTTGATGCAAGCTTTGACACTGATCTAGATGATTTTGAGTCTCGATCTAGATATATATTGAAAGTGGGAGCAATTAGCTAGAGTAGCTCCGTGCAGAGCATTATAGGCATAGAATATTTGCAAAATACATACGACTCTGAATGTGACACACACGTTTGTTGGGGATATAACTACGGAGTGTAAACCACCCAGGAGGGGCTGGTTCACGCTCAACTATACTGAAGCCCACGAAGACTCAGATGATGGCGCTTTACTATGAAGCTTAGAGGCCTGGAGCCCGAAGGCGGAATAGGACCCATAATGGTAAACCGCCATAGTCATGTAACTTGTATTGTAAGATAAGGAAAGGAGAGACCGAGCCGAATACTTGTATGAGTCGGCCTCAGGACTCTGTAAACCGGCCGGGCATCAACCCGTGTATATAAGGGGACGACCCGGCGGCGGTTCAGGGACAACAAACAACAACTCGATAGCCAGGCATAGCTTGTTTAGCTCCCTGGTTAGCGAGACCCCAATAATCCCATCACAACTAGACATAGGCCTTTACCTTCATCGAAGGGGCCGAACTAGTATAAAAACCCTCGTGTCCTTTGTCCGGTTTAACCCCTGTAAGCTAACCCGTAGCGATGGCTCCACGACTAAGTCCTTCTATGAGGACATCTGACGTGATATTTCCACGACAGTTGGCGCCCACTGTGGGGATATCACACGATGGTTTCGAGTTCTTGAAGGCCAGCTTTGAAGGACTCAAACGATACACTCTGGGCCGGATGACCAAGAGTCTTCGCGGCAAGCTCTACATCGACGATGAAGGCTAGGGCCCCGAGGCCGGCTCAATCGAGTACGGGTACCGGGTCCCTTTCGGCGGAATTCACGTCTTCATCGACAAGATTGGTGAACCGGGCCCTGAGCCGGACATCTGCACCGACCTCGTCGAAACGGCTCAGCGTGCAAGTCCCGCCCGGATTCAGCCTACCATGAAGCGTGCGTTCGTGGGATGTGTCCACGGGATCGGATCGACACCGGTGTCTGAGGGTGAGACGGTCGCTTATTCCGACGGTGAATCATCCGCTGGTGAAACCGAATCCCTGTACCACGTTCAGGATGGCATGTTTGAAGGGTATTCCGATGGCACCAGTATTCCGGAATTTCTTGAACCGCCGAACCACGTTGGAATCTTCATGGCTGGAACACAGACAACATTGCAAAACTCTACTGCAGCGGCGTCTGGACCGGTAGTAGGGGCAGGAGGCTCCGTGCGCCGGCCGGCTCAAGTTCTCTCCGGTTTGATGGATGCCTGGGTGACCTTGTTGACCACGGCAGTTACACCGGCGACGCAGGATCAGCACAATGCGGACATTGCAAGTCTAAAGGATCAGATAACACAAGCCAAGGAGGACTTAGCGGCTGAGAAAACCCAGATGGCTCAGGAACGGGCCGCTTTAGATGCCCAGGCGCAAAGGATTCAAGCCGAGAATTATCGACTTTTGATGGATCAGAACGCTTCAAATCAAGTATTCAGGAGGAGACATCAATCTCGCTTGCCGGCGGATTACAATGCGATGGATCTCTTTGAAACGCCAGGAGCAGGAACTAGCAACCCGGCAGCAGTAAACTGGAATACTGGGCCAAGAACCAGAGCGCCGGAGCAGCCTCAGGTGATGGGTCCATCTCGGCGCACGGATAACCCGCCGCGGTACACCACACCCCCGCCGGGTCACTTCTCTACCCCTTTGGATAATATGATAGCAGCCGCGTCCCGGTTGGCAGCTATTCCGATAGAGGGTGAATCGCCGACGGCGGTCGAGACACGGCGGGCCAGGGATCTTCTTCAAACAGCTCTGACACAGCAGCAAGCTTACTCGTATAGCCGAGACAGGGTTCACTCCACTCCACGTCCGAGCAAAAGCTATAGCAGGCATATAGATGAACTGGAAGTGTCCAGCAGTGCGCGGCGCCACATTGTCCCTCAAGGGCCTAATCTGGCGCGTGGTGATGTGAACGCTCAGGACGTGGTGGATAATGGCAGAGCACGAAGGGAGGCCGCTTTAGCAGCACAACATACGGGTCGTTATCAACCCGCCCCGGTTCAGCCACCAGCGTCAGTAGACCGGGGCACCGGGCTTGCTTTCAGTTCTTGGGGAGTGTCGTGTCTTATTCCGGCTCTCCGTAATGTGCGCCTGCCTAAGTACTTCAAGGGCCCACGTAAAGTACCAAATTACACCGCTGATCAGCCACCCGAGGCGTGGGTGGAAAGTTATGAGATGGCTATGGAAATGCTGGACGTGGACAAAGCGGCTTGTGCAAAGTACTTCACGATGATGTTGGAGGGAACATCCCGTACATGGTTGAAGAATCTACCAGCTAACTCTGTCGAGTCATGGGACCAGTTGAAGGCCCGGTTTATAGCCAATTTTAAGGACACATGTAAACAGCCTATGTCCATTGTGGATCTTGATGCTTGTGTTCAAGGGGAGAACGAGTCAACAACTCATTGGGTGCACCGGGTTTCAGAAGTTTTGCATTCTTCAGACCGGATTAACGCTGGCCAAGCAATCATCACGCTGGAACATAATTGCCGGTTTAAGTCACTGAAGATGAAGTTGGGACGGCTCAAGCGCCACTGCAATGACATGGGCACCCTTATGGCCGCCTTGGTCAAGTATGCCAATTCTGATAATACCAAGGATCCCGATTCTGATGAGGAGAAACCGGAGAAGGGAAAGAAGAACGGCGGTGCAAAGGGACAGCAGCACAACCAAGGAGGCCATGGGAAGAACGGTAAGCGTAAAGCAGATTCAAATTTTGTAGCTAACGCTAATGTGCAGCGTCGTAAGGGTAAATCGCCCCAGCACGGCGGCGGAATGAATCTAGAGTGTTTGTTGAATCAGCCATGCCCAAAGCATGGGACGAAGGAGGTTCCTGCAACGCATCTCTGGAAAGATTGTCACATTATGAAGGAGTTCACAAATTCTGATCTTTACCGGTATGATCGGGGTCCATCAAGCGGTTCAGTTCCAGGTTTTCATGGTGGCGGCGGTTCAAACTCTGGATTTCAGAATAATCAGGGCAACCAGAACAACAAAGGTGGTAATAACCAACAGAATAATAAAGGAAATCAGCAGCAGTCGGGTTACCAGAGTCACCCAATGCAGTTGAATGGTCGGCAGTATCATGTGTTCACCACTAGTTTGTGTAAGCGTGACCAGAAGCTTCACGAGAGGGCTGTTAATGTTATTGAACCGGCAGTACCATGTTCCCTGCGGTGGTCCGAACAACCTATTGTGTGGAGCAGGGAGGATCATCCGCCCCGGGTTGACAATCCGGGTCACCTGGCTTTGGTGGTGGCACCTCAGGTGGGAGGTTATAAGTTCACCAAGGTACTCATGGATGGAGGAAGCAGTATCAACATTCTTCTATTATGAGACCTTCCGTCGCATGGGGTTGGCAGACAAGAGTCTTAAACCGTCCAAAACTGTTTTCCATGGTGTGGTACCAGGTAAATCGGCATATCCTGTTGATAAGATCACTTTGGAAGTTGTGTTTGGTGATGAACATGACTCCCGGTCTGAGACATTGACCTTTGAAGTGGTAAGGATCCAGAGCCCGTACCACGCACTGTTTGGGCGACCGGCTTATGCAAAGTTCATGGCGAGGCCTTGTTATATTTACTTGCAGCTCAAGATGCCGGGCCATAAACGGACCATTACGGTTCACGGAAGTCGTAAAATCGCTTTGGATTGCGAGGAAGGTGATGCGGCCTATGCTGAGTCGGTTTGTGCTACAGAGGAGTTGAAGTTCTATAAAGATAATGTTGATCCGACAGATATGACCCCTCTGAAGAAGCCCACCACTAAGCATGACCCGAACCTGACGTTCAAACCGGCTCATGAGACTAAACTTGTTGACTTTGTTCCTGGCGATTCGTCCAAGCAGTTTAGCATCAACACAAATCTGGATCCGAAATAGGAAAGCGCGCTCATCGAGTTCATCCATGAGAACCGGGACATTTTTGCATGGAAGCCTTTTGACATGCCACGGTGTACCGAGGGAACTTGCTGAGCACACTCTTAATATTGATCCCAAGTTTAAACCGGTCAAGCAATTTCTTCGTCTCTTTCACGAGGAAAGACGCAAGGCAGTTGGTGAAGAGGTAGCCCGACTATTGGCTGCTGGGTTTATCGTTGAAGTGTTTCACCCTGAGTGGTTGGCTAATCCGGTGCTTGTTCTTAAGAAAAACGGCACTTGGCGTATGTGTGTGGATTACACGGATTTGAACAAAGCTTGTCCGGCCGATCCTTTTGCTCTCCCGCGTATTGATCAGATCATTGATGCAACGGCGGGTTGTGAGCGTTTGAGTTTCTTGGATGCTTATTCAGGTTATCATCAGATCAAAATGGCAGTTAAGGACCAGGAGAAGACCGCCTTCATCACTCCCTTTGGAGCTTTCTGCTATGTTTCTATGCCCTTTGGGCTCAAGAGTACCCAGGCAACTTATCAGCATTGTGTGCAGAATTGTCTTCACACTCAGATTGGGCGCAATGTTCATGCCTATGTTGATGACATTGTGGTAAAGTCCAGGAAGAAAGAGACATTGATACATGATCTCAAGGAGACCTTTGACAATCTGTGAGTTTACAAGATGATGCTCAATCCAGACAAGTGCATTTTTGGTGTTCCGGCAGGCAAGCTTCTAGGCTTTCTGGTGTCCAACAGAGGCATTGAGGCTAATCCGGAGAAGATCAAAGCGATTACATCTTTGGCTAAACCGGCATGCATCAATGATGTTCAGCGTCTAGCAGGTCGAATTGCAGCCCTAAGCCGGTTTATCAGCCGTTTGGGAGAGAAGGCGATCCCTCTATATCAGATGTTGAAGAAAACAGACACCTTTGTCTGGAGTGATGCGGCTAATGCGGCGTTTGAAGACTTGAAGCAGCTGTTGGCTGAACCGCCGGTCCTTGCTACTCCGGTTGACAAGGAGCCCTTGTTGTTGTACGTGGCTGCTAATGCCCGTGCTGTCAGTGTGGCAATTGTGGTGGAACGCAACGAGGCTGGTAAGGAGTATCCGGTTCAACGGCCTGTTTACTATATCAGTGAGGTGCCTATCGAGTCAAAGCAGTGATATCCACATTGGCAGAAGCTGGTATATGGGGTTTTTATGGCAAGTCGAAAGCTTAAACAATACTTTCAAGGCCATCCTGTTACAATTTTCAATTCAGCTCCTTTGGGTGATATAATTCAGAACAGGGAGGCAACTAGCCGGGTTGCAAAGTGGGCGATTGAGGTTGGTCCACATGGTTTGAAGTATGTGCCTCGAACAACCATCAAGTCTCAGGCACTTGTTGACTTCATCAATGATTGGACCGAGTTACAAGCACCAGAGGACAAACTGGATAATACATACTGGACTATTCACTTTGATGGATCCAGGCAATTGGAGGGTTCGAGGGCTGGAGTCGTCCTTACTTCCCCTCGAGGTGATAAAATTCGTTATGTCCTCCATTTAAGGTTCCCCTGTACTAACAATGCAGTTGAGTACGAGGTTCTGCTCCATGGGCTTTGAGTGGCCAAGGAGATGAATTTAAGCCGGGTACGATGCCTTGGAGACTCTGATCTGGTGGCTCAGCAAGTTTCTGGCACTTGGGATTCTAAGGATCCACTCATGGCGGCTTACAGACGTGAGGTGGATATTGTGGCGGGTCACTTCAAAGGGTATTAGGTTGAGCATATCGATCAGCGCAAAAACAAAGCAGCAGACGCTTTAAGCCGGCTTGGATCTCAGTGTAAACCTGTACCTCCCAATACCTTTTTAGATATCTTGCATAAACCGTCTGTTAAGTTGCCTATAGAAGAGGATTTGGTTGTTCCTGATCCGGAGGCTCAATTGGTGGCCGCTTTACATGTTGTGCCGGATTAGACGGTTCCCTCTCTGGCGTATATGAACCGGGGCGAGTTACCAGATGATGAAGTCCTAGCCCGGTAGATAGTCTGGTGATCCAAGTCCATATTCACAATGGTGAGTTACACCGTTGTAGCGTTTCAGGCGTATTTCAGCGTTGTGTTTCTCTGGAGGAAGGCCAAGAGATCCTACGGGAAATTCATGAAGGGGATTGTGGTCATCATGCCGGTTCAAAGTCCCTGGTTGCAAAAGCTTTTCGTCATGGGTTCTACTGGTTGACACCTCATGCTGATGCGGAGGATTTGGTAAAGCGATGTGATGCTTGTCAAAAGTTTTCATGCAGAGCTCATGTTCCGGCTAAGGAATTAAGGATGATTCCCATCACTTGGCCGTTTGCCACTTGGGGGCTTGACATGGTGGGACCCTTTAAGCGCTCCAAGGATAAAAAGACCCACCTGCTGGTGGCGGTTGACAAGTTCACCAAGTGGGCTGAAGCGGAGCCAGTCAGCAAGTGTGATGCGGCTACGGCGGTTCAATTTCTCAAAAAGATTATCTTCTGCTTTGGCTTTCCACACAGCATCATCACGGATAATGGCACAAACCTTTCTAAAGGTGAGATGGAAGATTTCTGTCAGAGAGAGCACATCCGGCTTGACTTAGCATCTGTGGCGCACCCCTAGACCAATGGTCAAGCAGAGAGAGCTAATCAAGAAATCTTGAAGGGTATTAAACCCCGGCTTATGGTTCCTTTAAAGCGGACACCGGGTTGTTGGGTGGAAGAATTGCCTTATGTATTATGGAGCATCAACACCACCCCCCAACAGATCGACGGGTTACACACCTTTCTTCACGGTGTACGGGGTAGAGGCGGTCCTCCCAAGTGATATTCATCATGATTTGCCCCCGGTTGCTAATTATGTTGAAGCAGACAAGGAGCAAGCACGCTAGGAGGCGTTGGACCTGTTAGATGAAAAACAGGATATGGATTTAGCCCGTTCGGCGGTTCATCAGCAAGACATGCGGTGTTATCACAGCCACCGGGTTAGGACAAGAACCTTTCAAGAAGGCGACTTGGTGCTCCGGCTCATCCAGGATCAGACCAACATGCACAAGTTATCCCCACCTTGGGAAGGGCCCTTTGTGGTCAGCAAAAATCTGCACAACGGATCATACTACCTCATTGACGTTCGAGACAACTCACACATCTCTGAGTAGGAGACCCGGCGGCCGTGGAACATAGCTCTCCTACGGCCTTACTACACTTGAGCCATAGGCTTTTCTTATGTACATATTTTGACAATGTATATATTATGATCAATAAAATAAACCAGCATCCTTTCTATAAGCAGGGCCTCTGCTGTTTTTTCTCAAATATTCTTTGAGATACATGGGGGGTTCAGCTGACAAAGCGGAGTACTGCCTGTTAAACCGGCTATCATGCCACAATACAGCTTGGGAGCTTCACACCCAAGGGGCCAAAGAGAGTCTGGATGCTATGCACAGCTCAAACATAGGCACCCAATGAGCACAGCTCATCACGTTACTTGGGGGCTCTTTTTATAAAGTAACAAAGAGTTTGAAAGGACCCTTGTAGCTGGGTATCAACCCACGGCTTGGAAGCCTGGTATATTTACCTAAAACCCCGGGTTAACCTGCCTTCATCAACTAAGCCACTCCTATCCAGGTAATCCTGGCATGACCCTCCGAACGTTTGACAGTTACTCTCATTGAGACCCTGAACTTGTCAAAGTTAAAACCGTGATTGGTTAGTTGGAGGCCCATCTTAAAAGGCTTTGTCAAATGGTTAACTCAGCGGCCTGACAGCCCGTGAAAAGGCTCGAATTTGGGCCTGGCAGCCCTCGAAAAGCCTCGACTACATGTTTTTATTTGCGTTTGTCACTATTTTCTTTTGACGAATTCTATGTTAAACCGGTATCTTTGATCTGGTATGGCTTTTCAGTCATCTTATTATCCGGTGTTTGTAAACCGCCTTGGTTTTCAACTACAAGTTGACAGACCTTATTATCAAACCGGAGTTTGTTAACCTTGCCTGGCTTTGACTACTTGTCGCCAGTTTTGGTCATCTGGTGTTCATCATAACCCGGCATGGCTTATTATACGCCATCAGTACATGGTGGAGTTATACAAAATTCAAGATTTGGGTCTTCACCCTTATTACAATCAAAGTTGGTAAACCAACTAAAGTGATATCACATCACAGGTATGAGTTATTTCATATTTCTTAAGGTTTGATTATCAATCAGGCATTATCTTGGGTATTATGACCCGTCCAGCGGTAAACCGCCAGGCCAAACTTTCTCTATGCAGGCTTCAGAGTCGCATTATCAAAGCATAAACAAACATTGCATGTATTATGGCGGTTCAACACATGTCGTGCATCAACACAACAAATCAAAGAGTTTTAACTAGCCTATTACAAGGCACTTTGAGGCCCAAAAAGCTGATTGTTCTTGCACAACAAAAGTTTGTCACAAAAACACAAATGCCGGATTAAGACTCATTGCCAGGACGACATGAACTGGAAGGATCTTCAGGCGTCGGTTCAACCTCCTCCTCTCCACCCAGAGGCTGGAAGTCAAGGGTGGTCCAGTCAATCCGGGTTAGAACCTGAAAGACAGCTTCTTCACTTATCAGATCGGATGGGTCAACATCAGGGGCATAAGTGTGCTCACGGATTGGCGGGATAAGGGTTTGCGCTTCTGTCACAGTTGTATCCACCCGATGATTCCTCTCATCATAAAAAGACCGATGAACCATCAGGTTAGCCTCTGCAGCAAGTTGACTGGACAGCGGGCGCATCTCCTTTGCTAGAGCTTTGAGTGTTTCATTGTCAAATGCTGATCCGTCTGCCCGTTCATCTGAAAACCCCTTGGCGATGTCAACCGGATCTAAGTCAGAAATCCATGCTTTGGACCGAGTCAGTGCCAGTAAATCGCCAGCCTGGCAGCGGATCGCTTCACCCCGTCTATCTGAGCCGGTGTCATGGATAATCTTGTTAATGTATACTTGATCAATGTTGGCGTCGGTCTGTTGTATGAAGCTGCAGAGATGACTCGCTGAGCACCGGTATACAGTTGCTCCATCAACGTATAGGCTACTTTTAGCTTCATCCGCATGTTTGTCCCAAGATGCGTAATGCGATTGCCTGCGGCGGTTTAAGAAAATTCAAGTTAAACCGGCGGAGTTGATAGTACTACAGAGAAGATGTTATAAGGTACTTACCAAACATGGCCGCAGTCATGGAATCCACTTGATGCTTCAGCCCCGTCAGTTCTTCTTCTACCGGTTTAAGGGCTGCTTCAGCATCTTCTGCCCACTTCAATAAAACAGCCTTTTCAGTCTCCCGGTTGGTGCGTCCAGTTTTGAAGCCCTATTTAAGTTGTTCCATGGCTGCCAAGGCACCCTTGAGCTTTTTTTGGCTTTAGAGGTTTCTTCTTGCTGTACCTTAAGGATTTCTTGAAGATCGGCGGTTTGGGACTCTTTGGTCTTCATGTCAGCCTGCAAAGTCAGGTGATACAACAGTTACAGATCTCTTAAAGTCCCAAGCGCATAATCAATTAAACACTTGACACTTGGGGGCTAATGTGGATTGCTTTTTTGAAGTGCATATTTTTCAAAGTCCCAAGGCTCAATCTAGGTATTAAGCTTGGCACTTGGGGGCTAATGCACATTTGATCAATCATAAGGAAAGGCAATGAAACAAGGACAAGACAATCCCGATTTGTTTTCAAAAATATAAATCGGCCCTTGGGGGTTACTACGTTGGAGTTCTTTATATCAAAGTCCCAGTTTATCTTCAGGAGATAAACCGGCCCCTGGGGGCTACAATGGAGAAGATATACAGAATATAATAAATTTCAAAGTGTTCATACCTCATAACGCTCCTTCATCAGGTTCACCAAACTGGCTTCAAAGTCACGGCTGGTGTACAGGCGGTTTAAATAGCCGGAATGAAGTTCTTTAGCGCTAAGATTGACAAAGTGGGATAAATCCGTCTTCCCCTTCCCCTTGCCCATAGCAGTGAATTCTTCCTTGGCGGTATGTTTGGCCAAGATAACCGGATTACCAGAACTAGTGTGAGCCGTGCCAGTAATTACAACATCATCATCATCATCATTTCTTGGTGGACTTGGCGGATTGCTGGCATCCCTGGCTGGACTTGGCGGATTAGCAGCCGGGCTTGGTGGATCAGCAGCCGGACTTGGTGGAGGGGTAGTACGAGGGCTCGACGGATCAACATGAGTTGCCGGGTCTGCCTCCGGCAGATTAGCTTCAGTGTTCGCGCCTTGTGGGATAGAATCATCCATAACATCGGTATTTCTACCGGTGTCCTCAGCAACCTTCTCCGGTTCAACTTCACCAATGGGAGTACTGGTTTTAGCCTTCTTTCTTAGGCGAGCTTTGGCACTGTGACATCACGACAAAGATTAGCATGGTACACCAAACTATGAAGGAAAAACATGAAGAGTAATATAATTACCCAGGGACGGTTTTAAGCGGAGGCAGCTGAGTGGTGGATAAACTGCTAGACGAATTGGAAGACGCCTGGTAATTTGGATCAGACGGATTAAGTGGGTATCTGAAGAAACCCTTCAAAGGATAAAGTTTTTCAGGAGAACAATTAACCTCTGGTCGACATTTCCGGTTTGGTGTATCCGGTAAACCGGACGAAGTTATTTGCTGGCCACTGTTTCGGGTTGTGCAATGTTCTGCTGTATCTTCAAAGAAAATTTTGGATCGAGATAAGCAAGAGGGTGAGAGTATTTTACTTTCCGAACGGCACGGCGAAATCTTTGAACCGGCACAAGATCTGAATCGAAGGAAAGAGAGATTACCTCAACATGGTCTGCACGACTGGTTGTCGCATCATCTTGGGAATAGTCATTGTCAATAAGGTGTATGAAAAAGGAACCAAGTGAATTAAGTTCTACCTCTGGATCTGATTTGTCAAAATCTTCTAGCGGATCAGAAGACTCGGTGGTTTTCTTCTTGCCTGTTTTCTTGGTGACCTTGCTCTTTGCACGGGGAGCCCTAGCCGGTTTAGTCCGTTTCCAGAAGGAGCTGTTGGCCTGCAAAAATTAAAACAAAGGAGTATTAGCACATTGCTAAAGCCGAGGAATATCAGTAAGGATTAAATTTGACTTTACCGCTGGCGGTTTGTTGGTGGCGCAAAAAGGGGGCAACCCGACTTGGCTGCATGCGGCGATCGGTTCGTCCAGTATCTTCTTTACATATTCAGTAACTGCAATATCTGTCATTGCTATTTCTTGATATCGTTGAGGATCTTTGACGTTGCCTGTGTATTCATGCATTAATCTGAGGCGGCGACTTAAAGGAAAAATACCCCAGGAGACCCAGCAACGGATGAGATCAATACCAGTTAAACCGTTGGCCATGAGAGCCCGGAGCTTGGCGATTTGAGGTGCATAAGTCATCCTCTCTTGGGCAGTTAAGCGTTGAGGCAACGGGTGTCCATTGCTAAGCCGTTCAGGGCGGTAACCCGGCAAGGGATTTTCTCCAGCAGGGGCAGTATTCCGGCAATAAAACCAAGTTTGGTTCCAATCTTTGGGGTGGCTGTGGTGTTTTGCATGAGGAAAGTCAACTTCTTTCATCTTCTGGATTGATACCCCACCAAGTTCTGTGTTAGGACCATCTGAGAACTCCTTACGGCAGTTTAGATGGAAAAAGTCCCGGAACAGCTCCACAGATGGTTCTTCTTGAAGGTAAACTTCACAGAAGACTTGGAAGTTGCATATATTGGATACATAATTTGGTCCAATATGTTGTGGATGAAGTTGAAGGCTCGCAAGGACATCCCGGAAGAATTTTGATCTGGGAGGGCTGAATCCCCGGTCTGAGTGTTGCATAAATACAATAACCTCTCCATCTTGAGGTTCAGGAGGGCACTCAGAGCCTGGAACTCACGAATGTAGGGTCCTTTTTGAGGCTAAAGTGCCAGTGGTGACATATCCGTTGATTTGTGTCTCAGTGATTTTGGACGGAACCCAATTACAAGCGGAGAATTGTTTGGTCATCTTGGAAAGACAAACTATGAAAGACAAAATGAAAGTCGGTTTACGATTGACGTTTTAAGTATACTACTCAGTGTTAAACCGGGAAATTGCTATTCAAGTCAAGTTGGCGGTTTAAGTGAGGGCTAATGGTGTATGGCGGATTGACTATCAAAGGTTAAACCACCCTAGGCAGAAGGGCCAGAGTTGAAAATCTACTAAGTGTTGCAGAAACATATTTCACAATATGGCAGTATAATTTTGGATCTACAGTGGATAACTAAAGAAAATTTTCCTGAACCCTACAATGGCGCGACACAGTCTGTTTGGGGCAGCAAGAAGCCATGGTATGGTGGACTATCAAAATGAATCTAGCCGCAGATCAAAGCTAGCAAACGCATATATACCCTCACTAAAAGGACTAAAGAGAAGGGCGCAGAAGAACTGAGGAACGGCGACGAACATGGATGAACTTGAAAACCCTAATGGAGATCTAGGGTTACAGGAAAGTGAGCTTACCAGGGCCACTCAGCGGCGGAGGAACGCGACAGGGTTTTCTGGTGCGAATAGGGTGATGCAGCGGCCTTGGTCGGTGCAGATTCGAAGGTCGACGGCGGCGGCGGCGCTGAGGTCCTTCGGGTCGCGAGGAGGAAGATGAGAAGAAAGGTGAGAAAAATGAAAAGGCCTGTCGGGCTTATTTATAATAAGGCAGAAGATAAGTGACAAGCGCGAGAATCGAGAAGTCCAAAGCGGCAAGGGGTGTAGTTGTTGCCTCGATTTATGGGATGACATTTAATGAAGGGAATCTTTTTATTCGTTTTTTACAGAGACGACGTCATGATGATCCATTGCTGTGTCTAGAGGATCACGTCACGGCGATTTAACAAGGTTTATACAGGAAAAGACATCATGGCGGTTTAAGAGAAATGAAGGAAGATGTTCACAAGATTTTTCTAAGTATTAAAGATTGACATGAACAGGTTCAAATCAATCTGGGGCCTAATGTTGGGGATATAACCACTGAGTGTAAACCGCCCAGGAGTGGCCGGTTCACACTCAACTATACTGAAGCCCACGAAGACTCAGATGATGGAGCTTTACTATGAAGCTTAGTGGCCCGAAGCCCGAAGGCGGATTAGGGCCCATAATGGTAAACCGGCATAGTCATGTAACTTGTATTGTAAGATAAGGAAAGGAGAGACCGATCCGAATACTTGTATGAGTCGGCCTCGGGACTCTGTAAACCGGCCGGGCTTCAACCCGTGTATATAAGGGGACGACCCGGTGATGGTTCAGGGAGAACAAACAACAACTCGATAGCCAGGCATAGCTTGTTTAGCTCCCTGGTTAGCGAGACCCCAATAATCCCATCACAACTAGACGTAGGCCTTTACCTTCATCGAAGGAGCCAAACTAGTATAAAAACCCTCATGTACTTTGTTCGGTTTAACCCCTTTAAGCTAACCCGTAGCGATGGCTCCACGACTAAGTCGTTCTATGAGGACATCTGACGTGATATTTCCACGACACCGTTGACTAAACTTCTCTCACAAGAAAAACATGATCACACCTTAGTACTCTTTGAGTGTTAACAAAATAGCGATGTGAACTAGATTATTAACTCTAGTAAATCCTTTAGGAGTTGGTCACATGACGATGTGAGCCATGGGTGTTAATCATATACAGATGTGAATATTTGTGTTAAACCACATGGTGATGTGAACTAGATTATTGACTCTAGTGCAAGTGGGAGACTGAAGGAAATATGACCTAGAGGCCATAATAAAATTATTATTTATTTCCTTAATTCATGATAAATGTTTATTATTCATGCTAGAATTGTATTAACTAGAAACTTAGTACATGTGTGAATACATAGACAAACAGAGTGCCACTAGTATGCATCTACTTGACTAGCTTGTTGAATCAAAGATGATTATATTTCCTAGCCATAGGCATGAGTTTTCATTTGATTAACGGGGTCACATCATTGGAGAATGATTTATTGACTTGACCCATCCGTTAGCTTAGCACTTGATCGTTTAGTATATTGCTATTGCTTTCTTCATGACTTATACATGTTCCTATGACTATGAGATTATGCAACTCCCGAATACCGAAGGAACACTTTGTGTTCTACCAAATGTCACAACGTAACTGGGTGATTATAAAGGTACTCTACAGGTGTCTCCGATGGTATTTGTTGAGTTGGCATAGACCGAGATTAGGATTTGTCACTCCGATTGTTGGAGAGGTATCTCTCGGCCCTCTCGGTAATGTATATCACTATAAGCCTTGCAAGCAATGTGACTAATGAGTTAGTTGCAGGATGATGCAATACAGAACGAGTAAAGAGACTTGCTGGTATCGAGATTGAACTAGGTATTGAGATACCAATGATCGAATCTCGGGCAAGTAACATACCGATGACAAAGGGAACAACGTATGTTGTTATGTTGTTCGACCGATAAAGATCTTCGTAGAATATGTAGGAGCCAATACGGGCATCCAGGTTCCGCCATTGTTTATTGACCAGAGAGGTGTCCCAGACATGTCTACATAGTTCTCGAACTCATAGGGTCCCCACGCTTAACGTTCGTTGATGATATAGTATTATATGAGTTATGTATGTTGGTGACCAAATGTTGTTCGGAGTCCCGGATATGATCACAGACATGACGAGGAACTCCAGAATGGTCCGGAGATAAAGATTGATATATGGGATAATAGTGTTTGGTCTCCGGAAGGGTTCCAGATGTTTCCCGAAATGTTTGGGTACGAGAACACTTTATTTGGGCCAAAGGGGAAAGCCCACAAGGTTTTTGGAAAGCGCAAAAGGAAGTTTTGCGGAGTCCAGGGGCCGGACGCCAGGGTCTCTGGCGTCTGGGTCCAGACGCCGGGAACCCTGGCGTCTGGCCCTGGAGTCCGAGAAGGACTGTTGCCCTTCGGGTGAAACCGACTTTGTGGAGGTTTTCACTCCAAGTTTCAACCCCAAGGCTCAACATATAAATAGAGGGGCAGGGATAGCACCAAAGACACATCAAGAAACACCAAGCCGTGTGACGGGAACCCTGTCCCCTCTAGTTTATCCTCCGTCATAGTTTCTGTAGTGCTTGGCGCAGCCCTACAGAATTTGTTCTTCACCAACACCGTCACCACACCGTCGTGCTGCCGAAACTCATCTACTACTTCGCTCGTCTTGCTGGATGAAGAAGGCGAGGAGATCATCGAGCTGAACGCGTGCTGAAAGCGGAGGTGCCGTACGCTCGGTACTTGATCGGGACGGACCGTGAAGGTGTACGACTACATCAACCGCATTGATAAACGCTTCCCCTTTCGGTCTACGAGGGTACGTAGACACACTCTCCCCTCTCGTTGCTATGCATCACTATGATAGATCTTGCGTGTGCGTTGGAAATTTTTGAAATTACTGCGTTCCCCAACACATAACCCCTCTTTCTCCATGCTTGGTCCAAACATTATAGTGTGGCATGAAACCCTTCTCAAGCAGGTGGATGTGAAGGGTTTTCAAGTCAGAGTAATCCTTCATATTCCCATAGATAGGGCATGGACAATACATAAAAACCATTCTACTTGTTTGCCTTAGCCACTTCAAGAAAATTATGCAGGCCCTCAACGTACTCGGAGGTGCGTCGGTCACCGTACATCCATTGCCGGTTCATCTGCGTGCATTACATAATTAAGTGTATCAAAAACCATTAGAGAACATCATGAATAGAGAGGTGAGCAAATTAATACAAGTTCATCATCATATTAAAACCAAATTACAGTAGTGATCAAATGTTATTACTGAAAAAATAAATACATAAAGTTCATACATAGTTCTCATAGAACAACATACAGCTCTCTAGAGCATCTCCTTAAAACATACATTGAAACTAACATACAACTATGTAAAACATTTAAATGCAACAAATGCGATCATAATCACAACTAAGGTAACAATTGATCTAACAACATAATGATACCAAGCCTCATTATCAATGGCATATTTTTTATCTTTCTAACCTTCAAGCCCATTGCCACTACTAGGGAAAACCTTATACACAGAATCTTAGCAGCAGCGCGACACAAAAAGAAGTGCTATTGCTAATTAGCAGTAGCGCGGGTTTTTAACCCTCGCTACTACTAAGTTGATAGTAGTAGCGCGGGTTTTTAACCCTCACTACTACTAAGAAGTCTCTACTGTGCCCCCCGACACATGCCATAGTAGTAACGAGGGGTATAAACCCGCGCTACTACTAAGTTGATAGTAGTAGCGCGGTTTTATACCCCTCGCTACTACTAAGTACGAGGTAGGTGAAGTCGCCATATCCTCAGCTGAATCCCCATCTCCTCCCCCAGATCCCTCCTCTCTTCCACCACTCTCTCCTCTCACTTTCCATACGCTCTCACATGGACCTCTTGCCCATGCACCCATCCTCCTCCATGGCGCTGAAAGAGGCCGCCGCCTCGGGCCACCGGCGTCTAGGAGCTCGCCGGTCTTCCATGGATGTCTAGGAGGCCGCCGCCCCGCGCCACCACACCGGAGCACCTCGCCACCGGTGACTAGCTCCGCTGCTCCCTACATCACCTTCCTCGCTCCCTCGGTTATCCTTTTCTCTCTCTCCCTCTGGTTAGACTCACCCTCCCATGTCCATGCCCGTGCAGGTCGTCGCCATGGATGACCCGGAGCTATCTGGCATGGTCGGGAAGAGGAGCCCCACGCCGCGGCCTGGCTCTGCCATAGAAACGGGCCCTCTCCAACAGCCACTGCTGGATCTGGTCTTCCGCTGTAACTTCATGCCTCCGGCGACTCCAATCGTCGCTAGATCTTACCATTGCTGCCATTGACAGCATGCACGGGATCGAGATTTTTTTTGTTTTTGAAAGTAATAGCAGTAGCGCAGGGTATAAGACCCGCTACAGCTAATTAGCAGTAGCGCTGTTTGCAACGCACGCTACAGCTAACCATGTATAGCAATAGCGTGTGTCAACACGCGCTACTGCTACAAGTTTCCTGTGGCGTCGTATCAGTAGCGCGGGCACCCGCGCTACTGATACACCCAAAACCCGCGCTGCTGCTAGGCTTTGTGAATTTCCGATTCACATACCTCCTAGACAAAAATATCTATGTCATGTTGGTCGGCAAAGTTGTCATAAACACTAAATAAAACAAATAGTTATAAAAGATAATATACCACATCCGAATCATAGACCGAAAGAGGACCGACGGGGGCGGATACCAAAACCATGGCACTATATAATAACAAACAATAATAAAAGTAAGAAATTTATACAAGTATATCTATCTAAATCATACAAGTAAATTTTTTTTCTTTTAAAAAGAAGATAAGATCAAGAGGCTCACTACAGTGGTGCCGGCAATGAGATCGGCGCGGGCGATCGACGACGGTGAGGACGGGGACGGGACGACACCCTACACATGTGCAAACTCTAAGAAATTAATTTGAGCTCAAATTGTGCATCTAAATCAAAAGAACTCCAACATACACTCCTACACTAAAACCCACAAACCACTCTACTTCTAGAGCATTTGAAATGAGCTAAAATAGCAGTGAGAGATGAAAGGATGAAGTAGCCAACCTTTTAGAACAATGGTGTAGTTGGTGCACCGCCAAACCTGGACAAATCTTGAGGAAAATGGAGCTTAGAGGTCGAGCTTGGAGAGGAGAAAGCTTAAGTGTGGCTCGGGCATTTCATCGAACACCTCATATGCATGCATAGAAGGGTGAACAGAGCAGCACATGCACACCTCCCACACGGCCAAAAACAATGTAGAGGGTGGGCAAGGGCGAGGGTATATATAGGCATCTCTTTGGTTCCAGTTGGTGGCCAGAACTGGGACAGAAGGCTGACCTTTAGTCCGAGTTCCAGTCACCAACCATGACGAAAGTTGTTGCGCCATGAGCGGGGACCATTGGTCCCGGTTCGTGTCTGAAACCGGGACCAAAGGTATCAGACGAACCGGGACCCTGGCTCGGCCGGCGCCCTGACCTCACAAACTGGGACTGATGCACCCGTTGCGGCAGCAGCAGCCTTAGCTGCGTCCACGCCCTTTTTCTTGGCGGCGGTATCGTCGCCACAACGTCAATGCATGGGATGTAATCAAAGAAAAGGATGGAGGCGGGGACGGATCGGAAGCAGTCGCGCGGAGACGCTCAACAAAAAACATATCGCCGTTCTCCGACTGCAGGATCATGAAGGACGGGGCTTCGGAGGCCTGCTCTCTCCCGAATGGGTCAGCATAGGATTGCCAGAATTAGCACAGTGTGAGGTACAATAGATGACGGCTAGGGTTACACTAGTCGACGCACCTCGGAAAGGGAGTTGTTGAACCCTGGGAAAAAAGTCATCGCATCCCGGGAAGGGAGTCGACCTATCCTGGGAAGGCAAACAACCCACGATACAACGTCTTGGGACAGTGGCACATTAGTTAACGAGTCGTTAATTAATATTGGATTAATTAACCACTTTCATACATGAAAAATAAATAAAGCGCAAGCATACTCTGAGCTCGGCTCGGCCCATTCACAAAACACGACGTGGACGGGTGAGGCATGGTGTGGCGTGGCATGGCGGGGCGGGCAGAGGAGGAGAAGGAGCGCACTCCTCTTCCTAAACTCCCAGTGGCATGTGGTAGAGCAGCTGTTACAAGGCCTACACATGTCGCAAAGACATCATATAGGATTTTCCAAACTACTTGTGGACATGATTTCATGTGGCTGTCGTGCAGATCTGTAGTTCCCAGCGGTGAAACCCTAGAAGTGCAATAAATGTCTCAAATATTGATGTTGGGCCCGAAAAATACCAGGGCCTGGCAGCGTGCCATGCGATGGCCTTCTTTAAGAGCACAAAAAGTTTCGAGGCCAACGTAGCATAGGGCCCTGCACTTTCTTTGCAAACAGGGCAAATTCCCTCTCGATAGCCAGATATTACCTCAGATGGTTTAGTTTACAATCGGCCAACAGTCAAGCGTCTACAAAATGCGTTCAAACTTTTATCACACCCTAAAAGGGCCATGTGATGACACCATGCCAGGTCCCGAGGATGCTGGAGCAGAGATGCCTTTGTACAGCCCTCATGCCCGTAGGTTCATCCTCCTTCCTTCATGATGCTCCCCTCTTTTGATTATTGAACCTGTAAATGCATGTCCCTCTATCTCTCTCCTCCTTCCCTCACTCACGTTTCCTCCCCTTGTCTTGTGGATGAAGCTGTCGGCTGCACGGCATTATGAGGAGCGGAAGCTAGAGGTCGTGAGCTGGCCGGAGCAGCAGTAGCAAGGATCTGGCGGCCTCTACCTCCCCGTTGCATGCCACCACTGCATCTCCTCCTGTTTTATTTTCAGATTTTAAATGTGGAGATATAGGTTGGGTTGATATCTTGTGTCGGGGGTGCGAGGTTGGGCATTTTGGCAATGGCAGCCATGGTTTCAGCGAAGGATGCCCATGCAATGTGGCAATGACAGCAGCAACGTCACATGGATAGGCCATAAGCACGAAGTAACGCACTCCTTATGAGTGTCTACTCGGACGCTAATAGAAAAAAAATATTGTATACTTGAACACAAAGGGTGTAGGACTCAAGAATTCTTACATAGTCGAGCTAGTGAACATTCTACTCCGACCCCAGTAGACGCCCTGCCACTACCGTTGTACGGAAAACTCTTCTTCTTGCATGTAAAAAAATCACTTCTCGGCTTGCGCCCTTTCTATTGGGAGGGGATTTGCTTCATCCTTTTTTCTTGGCATTTGATTTTCAATCTTCTATATCTTTTGAACCAAAAGCTCAAATAAAGTTTCGGTTGCATATTCGAGTTTCTTGCAACGAGGTCTTTCAAATAAGATTCATTATGTATATGTTTTGACTAGTTTTTGAAACTAGTACGCGTAGGCCTAGTACCCGCTCGCTTGTGTCTCTCATGAGCTAAGGGAGATTAGGGTTTTTTGCCTCCTGCCGGCGGCGCCACAAGTCTACCTCGTCCCCTATGACCTTAGGCCATGGAGGCGCGGTGGATCTCTGTCCTTGCCGGAGGGAGGGGTTTTTCTCCGTTTTTAGATGTCTTTTGTGTCTGTTTAGGGCTTGTGTCCTGCTCAGGAAGACGAGGCGGCGATGGCTCCCTGAAGATGGAATAAAGTTCTCCCCATATAGCCTCTGTTCCGGCAGTCCGACTAGCGATGTCGGAGGGCGCATGGAGGCGTGTTTCCAGCAAATCTCATGGGATTCGATCGGTGGTTGTCTTCGATGGATCCCCTCCGATCTGATCTTGATTCGTCTATGTTCGTGTGTCTTCAGGTTGAATCTTTCCAATCTACACTTATCTTCATCGGCGGTGGTTGTTCTTCTGGTGCACTGGTCCTATGTGCTCTTAGCACGACGATTTTCTAACAGACAACTACAACAAATTGTGCCTGGCTCCATCGAGGGAAGGGTGATGACGACGGCACGCCTTTAGCTCGTTTCGGTGATTGGAGTCATCGCTAGGTGGTTTATGAATCTAGATGTAATTTTTATTATTTTTAGTGTTCGTTGTATTGCGGCGTTTAATTTTTTTTTTTGAAAAGGAGGAAGACCCGGGGCCTCTGCATCTGGACGATGCATGCGACCACTTTATTAATAATTCTCACAAGATCTTACAAAGTCATACAATAGTAAGACTAAAGCCACTGTCTAGACAACATCTGTCGCTACTCATATCTAGTTGATGAAGGGATGCTGATAGTCTGGGCCTAATACCTAATAGACCTCGAAGCCAAACCTACCATCTAGGACCTGAGGTCCCAACCAGGACGCCTGCCGGGTATAGGGCACCCACCAGTACGGCGCACTTCTCGACCAGGACGCCTGCCGGGTATGAGACCGCCGAAGCCACATGCCACCAATCCATCTTCAGTGTTGTACTGCTGCATCAACCTTGCCTGGTCTAGCTACCGTCGACGCCACCACGATGCCAGACAGCGCCACCTCCCTGCACGAGTCCATCTCCACGCATCGGACGTCGATTCTCCACGACGCCATGCCGCCGAGATCCGCCGCCAGCAATGTGTAAGCTGAAGCACCACTCCACCAAAAAAGGCTTCCACTGGTCCCTCGGTCCGTGTACACCTCCACGAATGACGCCCCCAAGAGGGATACGACACCATAACGCTGCCTTCATCTGATCTACTGATTTAGGATTTTCCCTGAAGGTAGCATAG
The DNA here is from genome assembly GCF_018294505.1 of Triticum aestivum. Lineage (NCBI taxonomy): Eukaryota > Viridiplantae > Streptophyta > Magnoliopsida > Poales > Poaceae > Triticum > Triticum aestivum. Next base: position 654,845,355 of record NC_057804.1, read on the forward strand.
AGTGGCCTTGAACTTCTCCACCGCGATGCCTTCAAGAAGGGAACACGTAGACAGCGCCGCCACCACCGGCTTTGGCAGCTAGCCGAAAGCAGGTTTTCACCCATATCTGTTCGAAGATGTCCCTCCAGCATCTCGTGCACGGACTGCTGCCGTCTCTGTCGGGCACTGGACGAAGGGATCCAGACCGCCGCCGCCTGACCGGCCATGGCACCACCACGGTGCCTACAGCCGGCGCCGTCAGGCCCACCACGCTCGCCTATAGATGCACACCGGAACCGCCGGCCCACCGAAGCCCATCTAGGCAAGACCAGATCGGCGATCTCGGCCGCCGCCATAGGGGCGACTCCGCCGCGGGGAGGTTGCGACTCCGTTGACGCCGCCGTCATGCATGTCGTAGGGACCCCGCTGATCCATGCCGTCGGATCTCCGCCGAACGATGCGCCGTCGTCGCCCGGAAAAATCGCCACCACCGCGCGAATGATAAGGCCCCGCCGCCGCCATCATAGGCCAGGCTTCGCCGGTGAGGCTTCAGTCAGTGGCTGGACGGAGGAGGCGAGGGGAGGGGGCCTAGGGCCGGCGGCGCGATCGCTCCCCGTGTCGCCTAGGGTTGGCGACGCAGGGGTGGGTGCGTGGGTCAATGCAAAGAAAATAGAAAACACAATGTGTAGAGAACCCAGTTATCGAGATGAGTAGCCAGCATGTGTCAAATTCGAATTTGACATGGAATTCTTCGACCACCGTGCCGTGGAAATTTCTCAAGACTGCATTGACATCATTGATGAACTTCTGCATGTATTCACAATATTCTTTTCTTCAAAAACTATCACGCCAACACCCAGCAGCACCAGTGAAACATAATTTGTGGCAAGAAATATTTAATGGTGAATAAATTGGAAGTTTTAAAAAAAAGAACATCATTCTTGTCCGGTTTCTCGTCCTCCCAGGGGAAATATTCTGTATATGGTGACATCCGAATCTTATGTGAATCTCACTGGAGCAACGTGTGTCGTATATTGGAAGTATGCCACTTATGAGGCCCGTTGGAGGTTAGCTCTCGCCTAGCCTCCGGAACCATGGCCCATGACATGGCCATCGATTGGTGCAGCATAAATCCACGTATGGCCGGCCGGTGGCGGGAACGTGGCGCCTACTGCACTACCAGCGCTTGCACGGCGGGGATCTGTCGTCTCCGCCGATGGAGCATGGTCACGCTCTTGGACTTGGCCCGAGCGCGAGTGCGACACCGGAATAAGTGGCGGCAGTGTGGCAGGCGTCCATGGCAGCAGGCTGCTTCTTTTCCTCTACTCTGCATCCCGGAATCATGCATGCATGCGTAAAGTTACTGCCCAAACGCCGACGGAGTCAAGTGCTTGGACAGAGGTACTGACGCGGCCTCACGTGAGCAGGACCCCATATCACAAGTACCAGCAGCATTTTCGGTAGGAATATTTTACTGAACAATATAAACCCAGCGTGTTCTGTTGCTCTTGAGAAAAAGGTGACGCGGAAGGACGGGAGTTAGACAAGCTGGCTAGCTAGGACCACATGCAATACAGGCCACCCTCTGGCCATATGCATCTTTGGCGCCACACACATCAAAGGAGACGAGGCCACAGACAATGAGACCTGCGTCGCTTTAAGAATTTCTGGTGCGCGGTCGATAGCTTTTGTTTTTTGTTTGTGTGTTGGGGGTGGGGAGGGGGGGAGAGATTTCCTGTTTTGACCATTTTGTGGTCTAAATTCAGGATTTGACCATGTTTGAATTGTTTTTGAAATCTGACCCTTTTTCTACCGCCAGAGAGCCTGGCGGTAGGAAACTAGTCCACGTCAACAGCGCAAACGGCGGTCGTCCCCTCCGTTTTCACCCTACCGCCGCTTGTCCTGGCAGTAGGTTGCCTGATCCTACCGCCAGGGACCCTGGCGGTAGGGTGCGAACAGTTATTAGGTGCGCCCGCCCGCCCCACCCCCTTCTCCCCCACACCAACCCGCTCCCAACATCCAAGAACAGAGAGGAACTGCCTCTCTCGCGCCTCTCTCATCTCCTCCACCTCCCCCCTCCGATCTTCTTCGTTTCTTCATCATTTTTGCGGATCGAGATGGCCCCGAATATAGAAAAGTAAGCTCATTCGATCCCTCCAATTAGTTTTAGTCAAATAGCTTCTGATTCGTCGCATTATTTTATTCAAATCACTCCCCTTTTTGAACTAGATTTGATTTTTTAACCTTAGGATTGATTTAGGTTGATTCTAGATGTTATATTGTGTTAGATATGAACTCTAGTGACTAGTTGGTATGGTTGTGTGAAGATCAACCCTAGTTCATATTTTTTGTGGAGGATTTTTTTTTCGATATGATGCATGTTGGAGGAATTTGTTTTGATATGATGATGCATGTTGATATGCTATGATGCCAATAGTGGATGTAGTTAGAGAAAAAATGTTGAACCCTCAAGATGAACCTTTATTTCATAATTTTTTGTGTTAATTTTTTTCTGATATGATGAATATTGGAGATATTTGTTTTGATATAGGATGCATGTGGATGTTATATGATGCAAGTAGTGGATTTTGTGGGAGTAAAAATGGTTAACCCCTCAAGACGAACCCCAGTTCATGGTTTTTGTTTTTGAAAAAAATATGATATGATGCATGTTCGATGTTGTTGGAGAAATATGATACGATATGATGCATTTGAACCTTGGGATTGCATCTTGATATATGTATTTTATTTATTTCTTTAACCTTGGTGATTGCATCTTGATATATGTATTTTATTTAGTTCATGTTCATATTAAAAAAAATCTTGATATGCATATTCAAAGATTGAACTCATAGGGTTTTTTGGATGTGATGAACCTTTGTGATGCATCTATATGTTTCCTAGTTCATGATGAACCCTAGTTTATGTTAAAAATTCTTTTGATATGCTTATGCTTATGTTTATGTAATTTTTTTAGGAGGCCACCTCTTGCTAACTATTATGTCTATGCTAATTATGCTTTGGTTCTTGATTTTCATAGATGCTCATGCCACTGCGGATGAGGGCTCACAAGACGACCATTAAGATGGAGTACGACGAGCGGTACACACTGTTCTATAGGAGAGCCCGATTATTGGGTTTCGTCCTGCAGTTCAAGCGTAAGCCGCCGACGCTCGTCCACTCTCACTGCTTTGATCGACCAGTGGCGGCCAGAGACACACAACTTCCATCTCCCATGTGGGCATGATTACGACCCTACCGCTCGAGGGTCATGCTCTCACAGGACGAGTGGAGAGGACGAGCTGGCAAGATAGGGTTGTTGCCCTCATCGGCGACTGCCACCCCCCCCCCCCGCTAAGAATAACCGGACTTCCGGCGTACCACTGCCATGGCTCCTCGAGTACCGGAGCAAGTGTCCGGAAGATGTCGAACCCCGGGTGGTGGAGCAGTACGCCAGGGCCTACCATTGGTATCTTCTCACGGAGGTAGTGTTTCCAGATTGCTCCAGGAACTCTGCCCTATGGATGTATCTCGACTTCCTAAAGGACTGGGATGCAGGTACAGTTGGGGATGGGGGGGGCGCCGGCCTCGCCTACCTATACCGTTTGGTAAGTGAATATAACTCTGTTTCAAATATCATGAATGAGCGGAAAACTTGTAAAGATGTGGAGAGGAAAGTGATTGACTGGGATGAGTACGAGGATCACCTGCTGTGGTACGACGATGGTATCAAGCAGCATCTGCATCTGAGGCCCCAGTGGACGGCAGCAGATGCTGAAGACCTATTCGATGACGCCTCCGAGAATGAAGCCTACAATGAGAGCATCAGAGAGCTTAAAGGCGGGTTTAGGGAGTACGGACCCCTCACAAATAGAGTGGTAAGTTGTTTTTATCTGTTTTCAACCGACGGTTGGATGAAATCAACTTTAGTGCTACTGACTCATTTTATTACTTTGCAGTCTTCGGAGCTGAAAAAAAGCATTTTTGAAGCCTCTGATGCGCTTAGTTCTATCCCCGGGACTTGAGCTAGTGATAAAAAGTTGAGGGGAACGGTGAAGGTAACATGGAGTTCAATTTCTTAAGTTCATTTGCAGAAGTTCGCCATTGCAGAAGTTCTCATTGTTTATTGTTTCGTTCTCATTGCAGAAGTTCGTCAACAAATGTCGCAAGCTTGTGGGTCTGCTTAGGTGCGCTACCTCCACCAAGGATTCTTTTGCTCCTTCAGCACCGATGCGTAGCCTCGCTTCATCGAGCCATGCCGCCTTGTTGTCTAGGGAGGTTCAAGAGGACGAGGATGACGACGATGATGTGGACGACGAAGAAGGTGAAGATGAAGAAGAGGACGAGGAGAGAGCAGAAGAAGAACATGGGGAAGAAGAGGAAGAGGACAATGAGGAGGAAGAGGACAATGAGGAGGAGGAGTACGATGATGATGATGGAGCTGCAGCAACTCAGACAATCCAGCGTGAGAAGAGGAATGTACCGAAGAAGGATTGGAAAAGCCCATCCCCATTTCAGAGAGCGCGTCCTACTCAGAGAAAGAAGAAGAAGGCCGAGAAGCGATCAAATACCAACGAGGATCGTTCCTCAAAGAGGGGAAGGAGGGAGAGAAGTTGCTACCATGTCATTGAACTAGTTAAACATTATATGTTTGCTTCGTGAACCATTTGCTCGTGAAACTATTTCGTAATTGTTGAACTTGCTATGTAAAACTTCGTGAAACATTTGTGGATGTGTGCTTGCTATCTAAACCATATTTCTTAGTTGAACCATTTACCCCTGAGCTATTCTATATATGTGTGATACATATGCTTATTGTTTTAAGTATCGAAATTGTTATGTGCAAAAAACTGAAGACAATACAAGTTATGTGCAAAAAATGCACTAGGATCAGGACCTACCGCTGGGGATCGGGGCGGTAGGTTTCCACACCCTACCGCTGAAGCCTCTGGCGGTAGGGGCCCTCACCCCCACGTGCCTTCATACTGTGACCAAAAATGCCACCAGAACCGCGGTAGTGTCGCACACCCTACCGCCAGGATCCATCACTACTAGGAAAAAGGCTACTAGCAGCGCGAGTAAAATGGCTACTAGCAGCGCGGGTACCCGCGCTACTAGTATCGCGCTATAGCTAATAGTTAGTAGTAGCGTGGATGAAACCCACGCTACTACTAACAAACTTTGTTAGTAGTAGCGTGTGCCACCCACGCTACTGCTATTACAGACCCGTGCTACTACTAATGAAGTAGTAGTAGCGTGCCTATAATACCAGCGCTACTAGTATCCTAAATACTAGTAGGGCACTTTTTTCCCAACGCTACTAGTAACAAATTAGGAATTAAAAAAATAGAAATAGATGCAGTATTCATGAATGGAGATCAGGGACACGTCCAGTGCAAAATAAATTTCAGAGAACCATCTTAACACTTGCAATGTTCATGGATGCAACATTGAACATCTCAACTCGAAGAGATCACGAGGACGCACACAACCATCATCAAAAGGTTGGTACCTTCCCTAGCATTTCACCACCAACCTAACCAGACCACTTCTCTAGATGTATCTACAAAGCGTCGAGGTCCTACACCTTGAGGAACTCCGGACGGTGGCGTCGTCCTCCACCTCGTGACCTCCGGACGATGGCGATGAGGTCCTCCACCCCGGGGACCTCCTGTGTCGCAATCACCAGGACGATAATCTGTATGACGCAGTCGCGAGGCTTCACGGTGAAGTCTGCCTCCGAGTAGTTGAAGAGCATGACTCCCATCGGGCCGCAGTAGTCCTCGTCGATCACCCTGCACCCAGTCGAGAAAGTGAAAACTTGTTAGTTCGCGCCCTCATGCAGATCCAGTAGGGTATTTTCTTCAATTATTTGTCTCTTTTAGTCTATTATGAATCTTCAAAACGGAAAAACACGTACTAAATGCATACCCTAGCTGTATGTGTTCATGCTATCTTCTTGTTTTGGTGCATTCAAGAAATACTAGTGTATTTGAGCTATATATGCTTGAAATATTTGACAATTAACATCTGTTCAAAATTTATCATTTCATGGATAGGGAAATCGCCAACAAAGGACATCAGAAAATTGATTCCCGCTCTCCAGAGAGCACCATTTTAAGTCGGGCAGCAGAGCATCACTGACTAGGTGCTCGGATCGAACTACCATCTACTTTGACCATCCGAACCACATGTGACAACAAGACAAACTTGAGATATTAAGATCCAATGTTATTTGTCCAGGTCTGCTACCATCTACTTATACTAATCAAAAGGCAAACCAATCCACTTATGCCCAGTCCGCAGGACTAAACTTGTACTCCTAACAGTGGGGCTGTAATATTTCCACAAGCGTAGATGCACGACGCACAAACAATAAAAATATACTTGAGAAGCCAAAATCATAAGAGGCATGGTTTAATGCATATATTAAGAAATAAAAGGTAAAAAGGATAAATTTGCCCCTAGAGTTTGTTAGTTCATGGTGGATAAACATATAAATGAATCTACACAATCCAATTCAACAACACAGTTCAGTGGCATGACGATAAGAGCAAGGGCATGCCTGACTTAGTTTATTGACGCTTCTCCCACCCACATTCAGTTTGGCGAGCAATGGCATGTTAGACGAGCGTAAACAAAACACACTGGATGTTATATCGATGACGAGGGCAAAGGATAGATAGTCAACCAGGTCAAGAAGGCACAGAATAGTTCCATTAAGATGATAATAGTGTGTGCATTTTGAATTGGCTGCAATTTTTATGGGCAAATAAAAAACAGAGGAATTATAATTTCTGAATTCTGAATTGAAGGAGGAGGTGAGAATCTGAAGTGGCCTTACGTCTGCGTAGGGACTGTCTAGTTCCCTGCTTTCATTTGTTCTTCCTTTTATTTTTAATAGATTTTCTCCTAGCCTCTTTTGTAGATCTGAATAGTTTCCTGCTTAATACTCTTCTGCTGCTTTATGTATTTAGAAAAATATGGTTTCCTTGAATGGTAGACAAGAAGAAGATAAGAACTGAAGAAAATGGTACTGCAGACATTCCCCTAGGATTAAAGCCTAGCTTTCACCAAATTTTCAATCTTAAACTCGGTCATCTGAAAATTCACTGTAAACTAATCCGACAGAGAACTTCTCCTATATCTGTGGCTACATACAGACAGAGGTCAGTACCCAACCCAATCATCCAGGACCTAATCAACGCAGCACCTGAAACAAATCCAACTAGGCTCAGGGGGAGGCCGTTAAGCCACGCGACCTGAACACCAGGAACTAGATATCTACTAGGCCATATCAAGAACAGGGGGCCTGGCCATGTCCGAGCATGAATCCTGGACGGATCACGGACGATTGAGGTGAGGGGGGCGAGCACATACGCATGTAGGAGGCGGGGAGTGAGCCCCGGACGGATCACGGATGATCCCCGCTTGCAAGAAAGAAAGCCAGCGGCGGCGGCAGAGGAGAGGGGAGGAGGAAAGCCAGCGGCGGCGATGGATCACTGACCAAGCACAGCTCTACCCCTCCTCCGCCGCTCCGGCGCCACGGCCACTCGCACGCTACTACGGCGGGAGCTGCAGGGGAGCAGCGAGGAGGCGAGGGTCCGCGCGAGGGAGGCGGCGGCGACGGCTTCCATGGGGATCGGAGCGGAGGAAAGCGGGAGCTTGGGGGAGTGTTGCGCGCGGCCGGTGCTCGCCGGAACCGGCCGGCGTGGGTGGTGACGGAGGCGAGGAGATCGTGGGGAGAGGAGCCGAGTCGGGGTGGGGTGGACCAAGGTGAGTTCGTGAGAGAGTTTTTTTATGGATGAGAGAGAGAGAGTGGTGGGGTGGGAGTGGATTGGGCCGGGTGAGCACGCTTAGTAGTAGCGTGGGGGTCCTACCTGCGCTAATACTACTAACTTAGTAGTAGCGCCGGTTTTATACCCTCTCTACTACTATGGTCTATTCCAGGGGCATTGTTGGAGACCACTTAGTAGCAGCGCGGGTTTATACCCCTCGCTACTACTATCAACTTAGTAGTAGCGCGGTTTTTATACCCCTCGCTACTACTATCAACTTAGTAGTAGCGCGGTTTTTATAAACCTCGCTACTACTAATTAGCAGTAGCGCCCACTTTTAAACCGCGCTACTGATAAACTTCTGTCTATAAGGTTTTCCCTAGTAGTGCATGGCGGTAGCACTATAAACCCTACCGCCCTTCCCTCTGGCGGTAGGACGGGGGACCTTTTTATATGCCACGGACAGCCTGCCCCGCCCCCTTATCCTCCCCACTCAGCCGCCCGTTCTTCTTCCTCTCGTCCCCTCTCTCATCTCCTCCACTCCCCATCGGATCTTCTTAATTTCTTTACCGATTTTGCTGATCGACACGGCCCCGAAACGAGAACCGTAATCTCCTCCGATTCCTCAAATTAGTTTGAGTCAAATCGCTCCCCTTTTTGAACTAGATTTGAATTTTTTTGTAGCCTAGGAATGATTTAGTTTGAGTCAAAAAAAATTGATATGTAAAAATGTTGGTGGATTTTATTTAGATGTGATGATGCATGTTGATATGATGAACCCTAATTCATATTCATGTGTAAAAAATCATGATGAATCCTAATTGATATGATGTACCTTTGTGATTGCATCTTGATATATTTATTTATTTATTGACCATATGATGAACCCTAATTCATGTTCATGTTAAAAAAATCTTCATATGCTTATTCGAAGATTAACTCATATTTCCTAGGTACGGAATCGTGGAGCAAGCACAACCCACTCCATCACCGCCCGCTCCTGCCACTCCTCTCTAGCACATCCCGTCAGAGAGGCTGCTCACGTACGTGTACAAGGCCTTCCCCGAGCTACTTCAGTCGGTGGGTTTGTCTCAGACGAGGTCCTAGAGGCGACGAGGGCAATGTGGTGGCACGAGAGAGCAGAGCAGATCCTCGATGATGCAAAATGTTGGTCGCCGAGCACAAAGGAGTGAAAGAGTGTGAAGGCAGAGATGGAGGCAGATCCAACTATCTCACGTGTCCGCCGGGAAGGGTGCATTGAAGCTGCCAAGCAGCACGCCGACTGGGAACTGCGCAATTTGGGCCGGAGAATCTACTTCGAGAGCAATGCGGAGGAGAGAGTCAGGATGCCGCCCCTAAGTGCATCGGCGTTAGAGATCATCAACTGGGGAAGGGCGGAGGAGAAAATTCCAGCGGGCAAGGCAAGGCGGGAGTGCTTGAACGATCGGATGCCGACCAGCATTCCGCCTCTGCCTGAACAGGTGGATCCGTTGCCGTTTCTGTCTCCATGGCCAAGGCTAACATACGACGAGCTCTGAAGATGTCTTCCCACTCTCTGAACTTGTCTGAAGATCTTCCTATTAGTTTGTCTTGTGCCTTTCAATCATGTTCTCAATATCCAAGAAACTATGTGGCTCTTGTAATGCCTTGTGCCTTTCAATTATGTTCTCAATGAATAAGATACTATGTGCTGTCAAATTTAGTTTTTTCATAAGTTTGTCTATCAAATTCAGTTTGAACATTAAGTTAACTTCATGGCAATTGTTCCTATCAATATGAGTGTACATTAATGTGAAAAAAGACAATCATTACAACACTGAAAAGAGCACAGTTTCTTCAACAACTACTACTTCAAAAGACAAGCTGTGCAACAAATACACTACGATGGGACCCTACCCGGCCTACCGCCAGGGTCTACGGTGGTAGAGTGCCCACCCCACAGTTCTGTGACCAGAAGTGGCAGTTGATACGCGGTAGGGTTGAACATCCTACCGCCAGGGCTGCTGGAGGTAGGACAACATACCCTACCGCTAAAGCCTCTGGCGATAGGATGTCTGCCAAGTCAGCGAAGCTTGGCCATTTGTATGATGGCGACTGTCGTTTCCTTACTACCAAAGGTCCTGGCGGTAGGCTATACAAGCCTACCGCATAGGGTGCGGCGGTAGCAAAAGGGTCAAATGTCAAAAAGAATTCAAATAGGGGCCAGATCCAGAATTTATACCACAAAAGGGTCAGAACACGAAATTTAGCCGTGGGTGGGTGCATCAGAGACCACATCCTCCTGAGGCCAAATTCGATGTTTCGAGCCATTTGAAAAGTTAAGTTAGGTCTAACCCCTGCTTTGTAAAAATATCAAGATCTGACCTTTTTTCCTACTGCCACAGTCCCTGGCGGTAGGGTAGCTCATTCTACTGTCCGGGTCTCTAGTTGTAGACTTACCTAATTTTGTAATAATTTTTTCAGGAATTGTTTAAGAAAAATCTCAAAAAATTCCATGAGAAGATTGAGAAGAAATCACGAACCCTCATGGAAGAGGGCCCTAGTGGACATATGCCAAGGTTGGCTCTGCCAGACTAAGCGGGCAGGGCCCTGGTAGCGCCCCTACCATGCAGGCAACATAACACCCTGTTGACGATGTCTTTGGTGAAACAATTGTTTATACCTCAAAGGTTACCCTAATTTTACCAGGTTTTTATTTGTCACTAGCTCGAGTTTTTCACGGACATGGGAGGAACATGAGCCAGATAGCTTCTCTAGCACCCTTCTGGATGGAAATTTTACTGTCATTCTTCATCAAGATTATCACCAAATATAATCCCATGAGGTGTGAGAATCCATTCCCTGGACTACCGTTCCTAGTAGTATCTGTGTGGTCAATCTCTATATATAGGATTTTGAAATGAATGTTATAATTTCTGCCTATAAGAATTTTGCTAAGAATGTGTTAGAATTTTAGGATGCATCATTCTATGTTTCACTCTTATCTTTCCTTTTGCCCTCTCACCTTTTCTGACAAATATCACTAAACCTATTCCCCCTTATCTTATTCCCTCTCATATGATCTGGAGAATCATTCTTCTTCTCTTCAATTTTTTTTGACAAGAAACAAATATACATTTGATTCAAGTTGAGTACAATGATGGTTGTAAACGATTGTCCTTTTTCCACTGAAGGAAACATATGCTTTATTTGTTACCTTACAATGCTCGATGTTGACAATCTGTGCACACTTTATGATATGAGAGCCATTTTCTTTGAGAAAATGTATGTTTTTTGGTCCCCTCAAGTTTACATGTAGACAATTGGTATCTTTTTTTCTACATTTGATCCCCATGTTCTGAAACCGGAAATGAATCATCTAAAAGTAGAGCAAAGCAGTATTGGGGCTTATGTGATATCGGTTTTAGAATCTGTCTTGCCACGTTGCGGCCAACGTCAACTCAACTCGGTCAAACTAGACAGTGGAACGAACCAACCATTTTATAATTATTTCACAATTGGTTACTATTTTAATTAAGCTCAGGCCCCACTGGTCAGCAAATCATGGAATCTAAGATAGGAATTCGCACTAACCTCATCCACTAAATGGTCAGGCCCAGATAGTAGTGGTTCCCCGGGTGTCCAAACATCGGTGAGCACATAGTCACTGTAGTGTTGTTTAGCTTTGCACAGGACCAAGCTAGCGAGAAAAGAGTAGGGCGCAGAGGCATGTAGGAGCGGCAACATGGTCGATAGAAATGATCACAGGCTACTGGGAGAATGGAGGCGGGGAGGCCAACTGTAGTAGTTGAGAATGGTGGTGTTGAGGAGGGGGTGCTAATTGAGACAAGATACATTGGTGAGAGAGGGGAAACACACAGAGTTCACCTTGACCATGATGACATATTGGGAGATTTGGAGGAGCAATACGCGTCCCATTATTAGCAGCATGAGGCGGCATAGGCTTGGTTACGCGTGACTCAATGAGGAGATCGGCAATGGACTTCTCAGTGCCTACGGGTTAACCTAGCTCCACAAGAGAGTGGGAAGTTGATCATCAAGTGAGGTACCTGAAGAAATATTTGTTAATAGATTAGAAGGCCGAGGGAGAAGTTTAACGGAGAGAGTGGTAGACTGACGTAGGACCGAGGTAATGTGACTAGACAATGATCCAAAAGAGTATCATGTTGAATATTTGATGAATTTTTCATTATGTTTAATCTAGAAAAACAGTGGATAAAACATAAATAACATTTAATCAAGATCATAAGAAACTAGTATCATATTCATATCGGTTGCTACTAGTATTAAACCAAATGATAACCATGACTGAGAGGATAAGATGACATACGATGCAGCGAAAGAGGATGCAGGTGTGTCGTTCGTCATGTCGCCGAGGAGGTGGTCGACGTCGGGGCATAAGTCATAGGGGAACTCGTTGTCGGGGATGTCGCTATTCACAGCCATGATGAACAAGGATCCAGCAATTGCGCAAGAGCGCTCCCAAAAACCTTACCGCCCCTCTCCCACACCGGGTCACAAGAGGCGGTGTTTCGGGGCCCTACGGTCTCACTCCTCAGTGCACACCGAGAAGCAAGATGGGAAAGAGATAGGCAATGCAATGCTTTGGGAGAGACTAAGTGGCTTACACGGAAGTGGAAGCAAAATTGAAACACTAATGGGAAGATGAAACTGATACAACAAAGGGGAGATTAATGCATTTGGTTTATTTTGCACTAGTGTAAAATCTTTCTAGCGTCTTTCTTACATGAGAAAATAAGGCAATGCACAAAATAGAGGAAGAAACCAACACACCAATGGATAAACAAAACCGAAGCATTAATGACATCAATATGGAGATGAAAGGGAACATTCACAACCATTCGGTTTCGTTTTCCGCTACAAAATATTTCAACTTCTTTCTTATCATGCATGAACGGGCCACATGGGCCTATGGTATTTCCTAGGATTATTGGATATAACAAATGGGCTAAAGCCCAATAGTTCCAACATATCACCCATGATATTTCAAAACTACTACCTCTGTCCTGGTTTCTTGGTCCCCTATGTATTTTGTGTCTAATTTTGACCATAGATTTAACTAACAAAATGTTAATGCATGTCATCAAAATTTATATCATTGGACTCGTATTTGAACATAGTTTCCAATGGTATAGATTTTGGTGACATGCATTGACATTTTATTAGTTAAATCCATGGTCAAAATTTAAATTTTAAATATGAAGAGGACCAATAAATCAAGACAGAGGTAGTAAGCTTGAGTAAAATCATTGTAGAAAATACCGAGTCAACACTTCTCATATCTACGGGCAGAAGCAATGCTAATTTGATAAGGGAGTAGACCACATCATGCGCAATATGTCTACTTGATTCATTCAACAAGCATAACAAAGAGCTCACCAACATTGCCCAAGCTTTTGAAGTTCTCACATTTTTTCATGTCATCGGTGTAGTATTACGCGAATCCTTTTTTCCCCGTGGAATCAGGGAGTTCTATTCCATGACTGAAGGATTACAGAAAGCTAAGAGGAGGGAAGCAATACAATAAGGCGTCTGGTGTAGCCAACAAGTTGTGCTATCACCAGTTCATCGTAGTCTAGCTAAGGCATCTGCAACATTCACTAGTAGAAAAACTACTTTACATGAGACACATTAGTCCCGGTTTGTAAACGAACCGACACTAATTTGACCATTAGTGCCGGTTCCAATGGCTAGGCGTGCAGGCATCATTAGTCCCGGTTCGTGTGGAACCTATAGTACCGGTTCGTGGCACGAACTGGAACTAAAGGGGTGGCGGCAGGCTGGTGTCAGTCTGGGGACCCACCATACCCTTTAGTCCCAGTTTGTGGCATGAACCAGTACTAGAAGCTCACATTTAGTCCTGGTTTGTGTCATGAACCGGGACTAAAGGTTTTCCTAAATAAACCCTTCATCCAGCCCACGACCGAGCTCGCTCTATTCTTCACATTTCCCCTCCTCACTATTCTTCCCCAAAGCTCGAGCTCATCCTTCATTTTCCCAAAATTTCTCAAGATTTGAAGGCCCCCCATCCATCCAAGTGATCATTTTATCTCTCATTTCTAGATTAGCAAGTAGAGTGATTTGTGGGTTTTACTTTGGGAGTAATTATATGTGCTAGTTTATTTATTATTTATAAGCAATTTGAGCTCAAATTAACTCTTAGTTTGCATATGTAGGTGGGGTTTACTTAGTGCCTTCCCGACCCCGTCCTAACAACCGCCGATCGCCCGCACCGTCCCGTTGCCGGCACCACCATGGTGAGCCTCTTATTCTTATCTTTTTATATAAAAAATCATGTTTGTGTGACTTATATATAGTTACTTGTATAACTTTCTTACTCGTACATTCTTTGTTATACATAGTGGCATGGTTTTCATATCCGTCCCCGTCGGCCCTCGTTCGGTTTATGATTCAGATGTGGTATATTCTCTTTTATAACTATTTGTTGCATTTCGTGTTTATGACAAATTATGTCGAAAAAGTTGACAAAGATATATTTATCTAGGAGGTATGTGAACTGGAAAATTCCAACCGACCCACTTGTCGATAAGTTAAATTTAGTTGAAAAAGAAAACGAGTATTTGAAAAAAAATTGAAAAGAATTGAAGAAGAGAAGATGAAACTGGAGTTGTATGTTGTCGGTGTCACTACTAGGAAAAGGGCTATAAATGATATGGCCACTAATGGCGCACCAGACATGTGGTGCGCCACTACTATATAGAAGTGGCGCACCATGTGCTGGTGCGTCATTAGTGTGAAAGACACTAATGGCGCACCAGACACATGGTGCACCACTAGTAACAATTTTTTTTCCAAAAATACTAATGGCGCACCAGGGCATAGTGCACCATTAATTAGTAATGGCGCACCAGGGCATAGTGCACCATTAATTAGTAATGGCGCACTATGCCCAGGTGCGTCATTAGAATATTTATTATTATTATTATTATTATTTTGCACAACTACTAATGGCGCACCAGGGCATAGTGCGCCATTACTAGTTTAAACTAGTAATGGCGCAATGTGCCCTGGTGCGCCATTAGTATATTTTTTTTATTTTTTTGCCAAACTACTAATGGCGCACCACCAGCAGGTGCGTCATTAGTAACCAGGGTTACTAATGGCGCATTTGTATGTGGTGCGCCATTAGTAACCTGGGACCAACTAGATATTTTGGATAGCACACCTACCTACTCACTTTCCCCACTTCATTCTCTCCACCTCCTCCTCCAAGCTTGTCTCGGCTGCCTCTTCCTCCTCACGTCATTTGCACCATAGATTCATCCAAATTAACTGGTTAAATTACCTTTTTCGATAGGTAAGTAAGGGGGAAGCTATGTTTATGTTGTAGATCTACTTTTTTTCTCCCTCCAACAACGTGCGCATGCACTTTTTATGGCCTAGCTAGATCTATGTATGTTTGTGGTGTTGCATATGTTTGTGGTGTTGCATATATGTTTGTGTTTGCAGGTACCGGTATTTGAAATGCGATAGTTGCCAATATTTTGCCGGAATGTTGATTCCTTTCTGTTTCGGCGAGAATTTTGGTACTATGCATTCTTTTTGGTCCTATTTTTAGGGAAAGTCATGCCAAAAAATTTCTTGGTTCTAAAATATCGTCTTGCTCTACCCCGCAGGCGACCATGGTCCGCACGATGATCGAAGGCATCAAGAATAGGTTTTTGTGCTCCACGAAGGCCGAGACGCTTCAAAAGAACGAGATGGAGATAAGATGTCCGTGTCGAAGATGCAAGCTGAAGAGCCTTATTGCGGACCCGGATTCCGGACAGGTGAGGGACCACCTGCTCTTGCGTGGTTTCATGGATGGCTATCGGTGGCAAGGTGATGAAGATGACTATGAAGTCGTCCATGGGGGCTGGGCAAGAAATGAGGAAGGGCATCAAGACAACCACCACGGCTCGGGCGGGCGAGAAGACAAATAATCTCCAGGACATGATCACAACGGTGATGCTGTACATAGTCATCATGTAGAAGATGCAGGACATGATGATGAGGAAGATGCCGGAGCATACAAAGGGCATCATCATGAAGATGAAGATGCCGGAGCAGACGTCAATGGACCATCGATGGGCTGGGTGCAGGACCCTCATATTCAAGAGCTGCTTCTCAAGCAGACGGATAACGCAAGAGCTGTCGCCCGAGAGAAAGCCAAGCTGGATCAACTGGAGATAGACGCGGTTACTCCATTGTATGAAGGATGTAGGCCCGAGGATACCCGACTGAAAGTAACGCTCATGGCTCTGGAGATGAAGGTAAAACACAAAATGACCGACACATGCTTCGACGAGAACATGTCATTCTGGCACGAACGTCTTCCCAAGGGGAACAAGTGCCCGACCAGTTTCGAGGAGGCGAAGAAAATCGTGTGTCCTCTAGATTTACTGCACGTGAAATACCATGTGTGCGTGAACAATTGCATCATTTATCGGAACGAGCACGCGGAGTCTACCATATGTCCGGTGTGCGGCGTCACTCGATACAAGAAGAGGAAGAAACCTCCTCGAAAAGTGGTGTGGTACTTTCCGATCACTCCTCGTCTGCAGCGGTATTTCGCAGACCCTAAGGTAGCAAAGCTCCTGTGTTGGCACGCGGATAGGGAGGAGAAGAAGCGAGAAGATGACGCAAATGATCCGGAGATAAATAAAAAAACAAGATTCCGAGTCACCCTAAGGATGGGAGCCAGTAGCAAGCGTTGAACTTCGAACACCCAGAATTTGGGAATCATCCAAGGAACATCGTGCTGGGCGAGAGCACCGATGGAGTCAATCTGTTTGGCAGCCAGAGAAGCACACATAGCACCTGGCCTGTGTTTGTGTGGATGTACAACCTTCCCCCTGGTTGTGCATGAAGAGGAAGTATATTCACATGAGTATGCTAATTGAAGGGCCGAAACAACCAGGGAACGACATCAATTTGTATCTGGGGCTGCTGAAAGAGGATCTAGACACACTGTGGAAAACGCCAGCCAATACGTGGGACGCCGCAGAGAAAGAATATTTCCCTATGAGAGTCGCACTGCTCACGACGGTGCACGACTATCTCGGTTACGGATATCTCGCGGGGCAGGTGGTCCACGGATTTTCTGGATGCGTCAGGTGCATGGATGACACAACGTATCGCCAGCTAGATAGAGATTCCGGGTCTTCGAAAACATTGTTCATGGGGCATCGAAGGTGGCTTCGCGATGATGACCCGTGGACGAAATGGAAGGATCTGTTCGATGGTGAAACCGAACCCCGAAGACGACCGCGTACGAGGAGCGGCGAGGAAATAGACGAGCTATTGAAAAATTGGAAAGATTGCCCACTGCCGGGAAAAAAGCAAAAGGCGCCAGAGCCGGGAAAGAAGCGAAAGGCGCCAGAGCCGCTGTTGAAGGTATGAAAAACGAGGTCAGTTTTCTGGGACTTGCCGTACTGGAAGATCCACCGTGTGCCTCACAGCCTTGATGTCATGCATATCACGAAGAACGTGTGCGAGAATCTTCTTGGTACCCTGCTCAACATGCCAGAGAGGACTAAAGATGGGCTGAAAGCAAGGGCAGACTTGAAATCAATGGGCATCAGGGAGGAGCTTCACGCTAATGATGATGATGATGATGATGATGGGGCGAAGCAGGACACAGAAAGTCGTCGCAAAGGCAAAAAGGCCAAGAAGACCGGAAATAACTACCGTCCCACGTGCTTCACTCTAAGTCGGGAGGAGATTGATCAGTTTTTTACCTGCCTCGTAGGAGTAAAACTTCCTTACGGTTACGCGGGGAAGATAAGCAGATACCTAGACCCAGCGAAGCAGAAGTTCAGAGGGATGAAGTCTCACGACTGTCACGTGCTGATGATGCAAATACTTCTAGTTGCAATCCGTGGGATCTTGGACGCGCACGTCCGTGAAACGCTATTTTGCCTATGCAACTTTTTCAACGTCATCTCTCGGAAGTCGGTTGGCGTGAGGCAACTCAGAAGGCTACAGGAAGAGATCGTGGTGATACTATGCGAGCTTGAGATGTACTTCCCGCCCGCATTCTTCGATGTTATGGTGCATCTGCTGGTCCATATCATGGAGGATATCATCCAACTCGGGCCGACGTTCCTACACAGCATGATGCCATTCGAAAGGATGAATGGTGTCATCAAAGGATACGTTCGCAACATGTCACGTCCAGAGGGAAGCATAGCCAGGGGCTTTCTGACCGAAGAGTGTATCTCCTACTACATGAATTATCTAGGCATCGAGAACCCCGTTGGTCTGCCCGTCAACAGGCACCTCGGCAGGCTCGCTGGATGCGGTCACCGTGAGGGTCGTCGCGAAATGCATGTCGACTTCGAGGGTCGACTCGCCGACTTTGAAAGAGCAAACCTAGTCACGCTACAACACATAGACGTGGTCGATCCTTGGGTGGTAGAGCAGAAAACCTTTATTGAGAAGACGTACAATGACCGAGGACAACAGAGGACGGACAGAGATATAATTAAAGAGCACAACTCATGTTTAACGCGTTGGTTCAAGCAGAAACTTTGGTCGTACCCTTTACATGAGGATTCTTCCGCGGAAGAACAACTCATATTCGCCTTGTCACAGGCCACCGAGTACAACCTGATGACGTATGAGGCATACGATATCAACGGCTACACATTCTACACCGAGGGAAAGGACATCAAGAGCGATGGTTATCAGAACTCCGGGGTAATGATGGAATCCTACACCGGTAACGACAAGGACAGATACTACGGAAGGATCAAGGAGATCTGTGAGCTGAGCTACGCTGGAGAGAAGGTCCCGATGTTCCGTGTCAGATGGGCCAAGAGCGTCATAAAAGAAGACCGGTATTTCACCACCATGGTTATACCCGAAGACAAATCCAAGACCGCGGGCGCAAACATCACCGCGAAAAATGAGCCATGGGTACTGGCTTCCCAAGTGGACCAATGCTTCTTCATTACCGACCCGCCAAAGCCCAGTCGTGTTGTCGTGAGGAGAGGCAAAAGGAAGATCATCGGAATGGATGGTGTCGCCAATGAGCAAGACTTCGACAAGTACGGCGACCTGAAGATCGAACATGACGATGACGATGAAGTATCAGCATACACCACAAGAAGAAGCAGGACCACCCTACCTATAGGACGTCCGTTCAAGAGAAGAACTCCATTTTCGAAAAATAAGGGCAAGAAGATTGTGAACAAACAGCTAGCTAAAATCGATTGTATTTAAATTATAGCCTTCATTTCTCGATTGTATTTCATGGGAACTTTTTGAACTCATGAATATTTTTAAATTTCATGGACACTCGATCTCGATCCCCCTCCATCTCGATCGCTATCCCACCTCTCCAGATCCGGTTCCCCTCGCCGCCGAGCACCCCCCGCACCCTCTCCCCCGCTCCACCGGCCGCCGCCGCCGACCCCCCGCACCCTACCCTGCT
>NC_057804.1:654864579-654867688 GCF_018294505.1 Triticum aestivum
CCGCAGCTGCTCTACTTCTTCAGTGAAGCACAGGGTTGAGCAGCCCCTCTGTATCTGGACGCATTATGGCATGTAGTCGGTTGTTGTTGTGTCCGGGGTTGATTCCGAACTGGTATCTGGCTTTTATGAGCATTTGGGTGACCATAGTCCTGCGTTGGGGTGCGTCTTCTAGACCCATATATGGACCTGGCTACACCGGTCTTTTTATCCGGATGCTCACGTGGATCATGCGCAATGTCCGCAGCTGCTCTGTTATGGTTGTGAGGCGGTACGTCTGGTTTCTTGGTCGAATTATCTTTTGGTGGAACGGTCGCATCGTCGAATTCTGGCAGTAGCTTGCCCTTCGGATAGCTTTTCGTATGCCGGTCATCGCCATATCTTTCTTCGGTGTCTAGCACCTTATTCCATCTGCGACTTAGCTTTTCCTGTGCAGCCTTGAGCCGTTGCTTCTGCTTTTCTAGACTTCTTGTGGTAGCCATAAGCTTTCTGTGGAGGTTGTCTCGTTCCACTTGTTCGTCTAGGATGATGAATGCATCGTCGTCCGAACTGTCTTCCTGTTCCGGGGCAGCATCCTGAGCTCGTCCCTCCGGATCATTGTGATCGAGTACTTGCTCCGAACTTGATTTGGCGTGACTTGGCTCGTCCTGCTACATCGCTGGGTCCATGTGGTCATTATTGCTTTCGCAGTTTGCGGGTATATCAACCCTTCTTGCGCTCTGGTCGCTATTTCTTCCATTGCTGGACTTTGAGCGGTGTCTGCGCCTCCTCTTTGGCTTTTGCCAGGGTGTTTTATCATCCGGGCTGCCGTCCTTATTGGGCATATCTACCATGTATATATCGTGTGACAAGGTAGTAGTCTCGCGCTCCAGGGATTCTGGAGCCTCTCCTGCATCGTCATTCATACCGTCGATGTCTTCGGAGTCAAGCACGTCGGTTAATTCTTCGATCATGGCAATGAAGTGGTTGGAGGGTGGGCACTGAATTCCTTCGTTGTCTGCTTCCCACTCGGGCCGGACATAGTTCGGCCCAGAGTCTCCTGACAAAGAGAGAAACTTCAAGGCGTTTAGCATATCACCAAAGGGCGAGTGCTGAAAGATGTCCGCAGCGGTAAACTCCATTACCGGAGCCCAACCTGGCTCGGTCGGCTCGAGAGTAAGCGGAACAGGACCAACAGCCAGATATGAGTCCGGGGGTTCGGGGTTACAGGCCTCCACAGAGGTGGGACCCGTGTTCGGCTCCACCGCCGATAAGTGTGCGGCCTGCGGGGCGGGGTCCAGCCCTCCATCCGTAGGCGATGCAACGTGCCCTGGATTTAGACCCGGGGCTGCCTCGGGGAGAATGTCCCGGGCATTGTCCGATAGCAGGTCTAGGCCGTGCTCGTCGTGGCAGGCCGGCGCTCCTGGCGCAGGCTCGAATCCGTCGAAGATCAAGTCTCCGCGGATATCTGCTGTGTAGTTCAAGTTTCCGAACCTGATCTGGTGGGCAGGGGCGAAGCTGTCGATCTGCTCCAACTGGCCAAGCGAATTGACCCGCAGTGCGAAGCCGCCGAACACAAAGAGCTGTCCGGGGAGAAAAGTCTCACCCTGGACCGTGTTGTTGACGATTCAAAATGCCATGAAGCCTCGAAGCGACGACACAGAGGAACTCTCAATGAAAGCACCAATGTCGGTGTCAAAACCGGTGGATCTCGGGTAGGGTTCCTGATCTGTGCGTCTTAGGCTGATGGTAACAGGAAGCAAGGGACACAATGTTTACCCAGGTTTGGCCCTCTTGATGGAGGTAAAACCCTACTTCCTGCTTGATTAATATTGAAGATAAGTGGAATACAAGAGTAGATCTACCACGGGATCGTAGAGGCTAAACCCTAAGAGCTAGCCTATGATGGTATGATTGTAATTGTGATCGGCCTTCTAAGGACCATGCTCTCCGGTTTATATAGACACCGGAGAGCTAGGGTTTACATGGAGTCGGTTTACAAGGAAGGAAACATAATATCCGGATCGCCAAGCTTGTCTTCCACACAAAGGAGAGTCCCATCCGGACACGAGCCGAAGTCTTGAGTCTTGTATCTTGATGCTTCTATAGTCCGAACGATGTATATAGTCCGGCTGTCCGGATACCCCCTTATCCAGGACTCCCTCTACAGTCCCGCCGCCTGGTGGGAGATCACTGTAGCCGCACCTTGTCTCTTCAGGTAAATGGTGTGCTCACTTCTAGGGAGGGGACGACCGCCTGCTGGAGGCCGGCCCTCCCCAGATCCTACTGGTTCGGCATCCACCGGCCTCCGAGCTATCACTGCCTGATAGGGCCCGCAGCCCGCAAGCCGTACCAACAGGTCGTCCTGGGGAACAGGGCTCCGCCTGTCTGGAGTAACGTCAAGGTGGGAGTGGCAACAGTGCCGCGCCGTGCGGAGATCTCTACCCGTACGGGGCACTGTGGCTGACGGAGTCCTGGATAAGGGGGTATCCGGACAGTCGGACTATATACTTTGGCCGAACTGTTGGACTATGAAGATACAAGATTGAAGACTTCGTCCCATGTCTGGATGGGACTCTCCTTGGCGTGGAAGGCAAGCTTGGCGATTCAGATGTAGATCTTCTCCTATATAAATCGGAGGGGTTAGTCCGTAGGACACAACAACAATCATACCATAGGCTAGCTTCTAGGGTTTAGCCTTTCTGATCTCGTGGTAGATCAACTCTTGTAATACTCATATCATCAAGATCAATCAAGCAACAAGTAGGGTATTACCTCCATCGAGAGGGCCCGAACCTGCGTAAACATTGTGTCCCAGCCTCCTGTTACCATTAACCTTAGATGCACAGTTCGGGACCCCCTACCCGAGATCCGTCGGTTTTGACACCGACATTGGTGCTTTCACTGAGAGTTCCTCTGTGTCGTCGCTATAAGGCTCGATGGCTTCTCCAACCTTCAACCACACTGTTCTGGATGAGACTTTTCTCCCCGGACAGATCTTCATGTATGGTGGCTTCGCACTGCGGGCTAACTCGCTTGGCCATCTGGACAGATCTTCATGCACCCTCTCCCCCGCTCCACCGGCCGCCGCCGCCGACCCCCCGCACCCTACCCTGCTCCACCGCCGCTGACG
>NC_057804.1:654867758-654868448 GCF_018294505.1 Triticum aestivum
CCTGCTCCACCGTCACAAATGAATGCAACTAAAATTGCAAAAAAAACAAATTTCATTATATTTTCAAATAACAAATTTGATGACATTTTCCAATAATAAATTTGATGATATTTTTTCATACTCATAAATATTTTCAAATAACAAATTTGATGATATTTTTTAAAAAATTATTACTGTTTTTATAAAAAATTATTACTGTTTCATATTCATATTCATTTTTTAAAAAATTATTAGATGCAACAAAATATTTAAAAAAATTACTTATGGCGCACCTCTGGCTGGTGCGCCATTCCTATATAAAAAAAGATTACTAATGGCGCACCTGTGGCTGGTGCACCATTGCTATATATAAAAAAAAGATTACTAATGGCGCACCGATCGGGGGTGTGCCATTGCTATCTAAAAAAACATACTAATGGCGCACCGATGTGGGGTGCACCATTAGTAATCCCCCCCTAGCTAATTCCACCCTCTCTCTCACCAGATCCCCTTCGTCCCTCTCCCTTGCCAGATCCACCCGCTGCCCCACCCACGCCGCCGCCGCCCCGACCCCGCAGGACTCCACCCCCGCCGCCCCCGCGCCCCCCACCACTGCAGCTCCCCCGTGCCGCCTCCCCCGCGCCCCCACGCCCCCACCACTGCAGCTCCCCCGCGCCACCACCCCCTCGCCCCCGCGCCCCGAGCCAGAGG
>NC_057804.1:654936128-654984772 GCF_018294505.1 Triticum aestivum
TATATATATATATATATATATATATATATATATATATATATATAATATTCCATTTTTGTTGCCTTTCGGTTGGTTTACGCCACAGATATGTGTTTGCAGGAGAAAGAAACCCCGTGCAACATACTCTACTTGATCAAAGGCGAGAAGGTGGACGTGGGAAAGGGAATGATAATGGACCCCTCGCAACCCACGTTCCACAACCAGCCGATCCCCGCTGGGCACTTAAGGGTTAGCTTGACCAGTGTGAAATCGGGGCACGAGGATTTGCCTCCTCCAATACAGCATATGGTAGCGGACGACGAGACCCCGCCGCAGATTGGAAGTTGCAAGGGTTGGGTGCTGCTATGGCCGAAGAATCTTATTCGTCTGGAGCCGGCCGAGAGAACACCAATAACCACACATCAACAAGCATGGGCGGAGACCACCACCCCGCCTACGCAACTAACAGCTCCTGTAGTGCCGGGTGAGAGCGGCGGACGACATGATGAAGGGGGTGCAATAGTACTGGCTGATGTAATTTCTCTTTTAGAACAGAGAATGGATGATGAGAAGGAGGTCGACCCTATGGATTACATCAATACAAACGCGTATGACTGTGACATAGATATGATGAGTCAACCATATGACGAATCGGGCTATCAGCTTGCTAATGAGTATATGGATGATATGCCCGGGCAGGGTCGTAGCAGGGATTGCAAAAAGTCTCTCTTCATGAAATCCTCACAGGACACGCCTGAAGATGACGCCTGAACACAGGCTCAACTAGCCGGGCACGAGCGTCGTTCAGTACTTAGCCCGGGAACACTGGGGCGGGGGTTAAGGAAGGGTCTGGAAGGGGTTAAGAAAAGGAGAGGAAGAGATCGGGGAAGATAACTGCCTCCAAACAAGCCAGAGCACATAGCAGCTAGACGATGCATTCTGAAGAGCGTGTACCTGTGAAAGGTGTGGTCATGTTCCATCTCACGGGCGAGCCGATGCTACCGCTGAAACCGCTGGAGGCACTATCAGGTGATCTCAGGAGACTGCACGACCATGTGCTTTCGACTGAGAAAAGCCTACTAGCCTCAAAGGATCCAGGATATCCGACATACGCGGCTCGTGTGCCTGAGGGGAAGTGCTACGTCAAGACACGGCCCGCGGAGGTGTTCTTCCTGCGGTTTGACCATATCTTTGAGATGTTTCTAGCAAGGCGGCTCGATTTTACAATCGTCCGCCTTTTTGCGCTACATATGAGCTCCGTCATGAAGAGTGAAGAAGTCTCGCAAATCAGTGTGGCGGATCCGTACTACATGCACGAGTCTTTCTTGAGTCTCGGCGACTTTGAGAGTGAAACTGCTAGGGAGTACCTCCAAAACTTCATGGTACAGAATAAGGACCGGGAAATTGTCCTCGTGCCTTATCATCCAAAGTAAGTCAGTTCCGGACAACCCTTTCGTACATTTCAATCATTCCTTCTCTCTCATATGGGGAATAATTTGAGGTGTCTTTTCCCCGTAGCAACGGGCACACCGTCCTTATCGTTCTTTACCCGCAAGTCTCCCACGCCGTGTATTTTGACCCTTCGAGAGACTACGAGATAAAAGACTACACCCACATAATGAATATTCTAGATGATGCTCTCCAAGGCTTCAGCTTTAGCGGTGTCCACGTGCAGATCAGGAAACAAAGGAACAAGAAGATGGGTTTCGCGCACAAAAATAACTTCTCTCGCATCCATGTCCCAAAACAAAGCAAGAAGGATGGATTCTACATCATCCATCTCATGATTTAGTTCAACACGGATCACCAAAAGCTTCGCATAAGAAGCAGAAATGATGATCAAATCCACAAGTGGCTAGAATCTCATGGAGAAGCGGATTATAAACTTAGAGATGACTTCTTTCGCATCCAAAGCGATATTGTGACGATCATCATGAAAGAAGTCATCGATGAGAAGGGGATGTTCCACCACGGCCCTATATCGCGAGCAGACGTCCGAACTCGCATAGGCATGCAACGTCTAGACCTCACGCCGTTCAAGAAGCTAGGGTTCATCCTCGATGATATGGAAGGATGGAACTTCTAGTGATTTATGATGCCGATGATGATGATATGTGTCGGTTGAACTTGTATACTTTGTGTAGCGGTGAAACTTTGTGATGTCGACAGTCCCTGCCGAACTTGTGTAACGCTACTTTGTTAGTTTGTGTACGATGACCTGCGTACCTCTAGTTAATTAATTTGCTTACTGTAAGTTGCATCTAGTTGCTAACCCTTTCTTTTTCGGTGTTGCTCTAGTATATTTTGTTGCATATATATGATTGTACATCCTCTTCATGAACATGCATCTCTAACAGGTACCTAGTTTCTTGATGGAGAGATGGAATTGCTATGTCGTGTACAAAGGGAAGGTTCCCGGGGTGTCCAACGAGTGGCATGAGTGTCAAGCGCAAGTGAATGGGTTCACGGGCGCCAGCCATAAAGGCTTTAAAAGCAGACAAGAAGGAGAAGCTAGTTACTTGAGGTTCACGCTAGCGCGAGAGAGGACTCGTAACCACCACCTCATGTACTGCATAGTTCTGCTCTCACTCATAGTGATAGCTCTTCTTGCGTATACCTTTGTTTAGATGGATGACGTTGTTGTAGTTGCAAGTATTCAAGACTTGCATGTATCGCTATTTTCGAGATGATGACAAGATACCACTTTGTGTTGGATGATGATTATGATGAGACTATTTGTATGTATATGCTACGAATACATTTGTGGTCTCGCAGGCATTTGTATGTGTATCATGCTGACATTTCTATGTGCTAAAGATTCTTCTATAAAGCATGTTCAAATACAAAACAAATATGCCAAAAAAAACTACTTAAATTAGAAGTAGCGAGTGTATAAAAGTTAGCAGCAGCGCCGCGATAGCAGTAGCGCGTCCAGGAAAAGCGCGCTAGAGCTACTAGCAGTAGCGAGCTTCCGCTAACCGCGCTGCTACTACACTTGTGTAGCAGTAGCGCCAGTGAGCACGCGCTACTGCTATGTGTTAGCTGTAGCGCCTTATTAGTAGCGCCGCTACCCGCGCTACTAATACACCTAAAACCCGCGCTGCTGCTAGCCTTTTCCCTAGTAGTGGTAGATTCATAATCCACCATCTCATCTTCATCTCCCAATGTGTATATCGGGCTTAAAGTTTCCTCAATTGAAGGGGATGTTTCAGGTGGTGTGGACGACGTAATAGGGGTCACATCATCCTCTTTCGGTGGTGAAGGTGTTCCGCAGCTAGTGTAGAAGCATCTCTGTTTTGTTTTTGTTTAGGCCTCCACACTTGTTTTGTGAGTGCCATGGGCCGAATTTCACTAAACAATTCATCACTTTGCCTCTCCTCTTTGTGCTCTACCTTCTCGTGGTTCCTCATGCGTTGTAATCTCCTTTTCATGGTCTTAGTTAAACCGGGAGGACACCACTTAGGTTGAGTATATTTGGGATCCCTTGGTTTGGCCTTGCTTTTGCTCGCCTCATGATCATTAACCATGGAACCCTGCTGAAGAATAACAATATCACCATTAGAAGTAGCCACATTACCAACAACCGGCTTTTCGACCTCCTTTTGCTTGTCGCATTCTGCAATTTTCGCATTAGGTGACATAACACGCCACACTTTTTTGTTGGCCTTGCTTGGAGAAATTTTTGTTGGCCGATTAGCACCATAGCTCAAACGGCCTTGTTAGGGATAATAAAGCCTCTCGCGAGCAGGCCTTCTAGGTGCTGCCCGCCCCATATGAAAAGCATAAGGAGCCATTGGGGGCTGCCCGCATCCTCCACTGAAGCCTCTCATGTAATATGGTGCATAGGAGGGTTGTGACATCCATGGTGACGGTGCCCATGACCCATATGGCCTTGCATAGTGTCAAAACTCTTGCTCCGGAGGCAATCTTGAACACTTTGAATGTGATGGCCGATTAGAGCTAGAACCGGCCGCTTGACTTGCATATTTGGATAGCAACATATCAAAAATTGGCCTGATTCGCTTGCTCTTAGCTTCACTCTTTTCCCACTTGCCAACTTCTAAATTCTTGGGCTTGATAAATTTAACATGAGTATCTTCTGGTACTTGTGGTTGCCCCCCGAGTGCAGGATTTTTTATGGTGATCTTCAATACTTCCTTGCCATCGGGTTGCTTATCAAGCACAACCTCTCGTCCCAAGACCTTGTCGCCTTCCGTGCCTTTCCGGGGTTCACCAATAACAACATTATCTTTATTAGCTTATTCGGCTATGCTAGGCCGAATCAACATTTTCTTTCCCTCCAAGTCCATGGTGTTTATTGGGAAGGGTTGTTTATCAACTTGCATCTTAGCAAAATTCAATCGTCCATCATTAATGGCCGATTGTATCTGTCGTCGAAAAACATTGCAATCGTTAGTAGCATGAGAAAATGAATTATGGTACTTGCAGTGAGCACGCCGTTTCACCTCCTCAAATGGCGGTATGGTGTGTGATATTCTAATCATCTTATCTTGCAAGAGGGCATCAAAATTTTTATCACACTTAGATATATCAAAAGTAAACTTCACCTCGTCATCACGATTCTTGCGAATTGGCTTAAGAGCATTGTATGTATAGGGTCTGGCATCTAAGGACCAAACAAATTCAGTAGTATAAACATCAACTTCATCGTCCAAATTATCATCATTGTATTCAACCATATGCATTCTAGGATGATTAGTTGTAGACCTATGAACCTCTTTACTTCGACTCTCTTGAGCCAAAGCTTTTTGCAAGACTTGGTTAATATTCAAAAACTCATAACTTTCTAGCCTCACTTTAATGTGAGTTTTTAAACCATTAAGAACAAGATCCGCCAAGTCTTGTTCAGCTATCACCAAGCTATAACATCATTTTTTATATCTCTAAATCTCTTGACATAATCGGTGACCGATTCATCATGTTTTTTGCCTAACCGATGTAAGATGTGACAACTTAAGCTCATTATCACTGCTATAAAAGTGATCATGAAACTTTTGCTCTAATTGCGACCATAAGAGAATTAAACCATGTGGTAAAGCAGCAAACCATGAAAATGCAGTACCAGTTAAACACAATGAAAATAAATGCACTTTCAATTCTTCTATGGAACCTGCTTCACCCAACTCTGATAGATACTGACTAACAAGTTTCCATGTTGTTTTCATGCCCTCTCCACTAAATTTGACAAAATCAGTAACCTTATAACCTTGAGGGTACAAAACTGCATCAAAGTGTTCACGATAAGGCTTTTGATACACATGACTCTTTACTTTCGGCTCGTTTCTGAAAGTTTCTAGAAACATCTTATGCAAATCCTCCCTTAATTTAGCTAAAATTCGATCTGAGGTAGATGAAGATGTTTGTGGCAATGACATAGGAGCAACCTGAGTACTAGCTAGTGGTGCAACTTCTCGGATGGGCGCCGAACCATAATTCGGCGGAAGACCAAACATGTTTGCGCCTACGGGTGGTGTGTCAAAGTGATTCGGTGTTGATGCCGAATTGGGCACACCCATAATAGGATTAGGATATGTAGGTGCAGCCACAAGCTGGTTGGTTTGACTAGGGTAAAAATTCACTGGCATACTATATTATTGTTGCATAGGAGGTGCCGATGAAATAGGTAAAGTTGGGCTAGGGTTTTCAGATATACCAACAGTACCACTAGATGACGGAGGCATATTTTTCTTAGCATTGGTATTTGCCACGAAAGAATTGTATGTCATCACATTACCCTTACTAACAAGACTTTCAATCACAGCAACTTGCTCTGGAGAAAAAACTTTACTCACAGTGATTTCATCTTGTTATCAATGAGAGGAGGGAAATTGACATTTTCAACTGGAGTAATGTGACCTTGACGGTCCTTCTTGAAATTTGCAAGAAACACCTCCAAATCCTGCTCCTGGCGCTTCTTCTTGAGCGCCTCAAAATCCTCCTCACGTTGTTTCTTGAGCGCTTCGTAGGCATGGCGATGTTCATCTGATAGTTCATCAGGACCGGGCTTAATGATGTTATGGGCGCTAACTTCTGAGGGCATGGGGAGATTAGACATGGTTGATGATGATTCTTGATCTTTCATCCCCAACGGAGTCGCCAAAAAGTGTGTTCACACAAGAACACATCACCGTGTATCTCTGACGCCGAGGGTGATGCACCGCAGCTCACGTCGAAGGAGAACCGTCCGGAAGCGCGGTATGCAAGCAATCCGGCGGGTGCTTTTGAGGACCCGAAACCCCACCCACCTGGGAGGGGCCCCGTCTGGATGCACAACGGCAATGGGCTTCCCTAGGTCGGTTTGCCCGCCCCTAGAGCCTCGAGGATCGCCGACATACGAAAGAAGAACGAACGAAGAACAAGAGAGAAAGAACAAGGCAGGGATGTAAAACTAGGGTAAAAAGTAGATGAGTTTTGCAATTGTGTGTTGTTATTCAATCGTCCGTCACCCCTTAGGTATATAAGAGATGGCTGAACTTCCCGTGCAAGGAAAAGGCTTGGAATCATGTCCAAAACCCTGGTCAAATTCGGATTGGTTTTGTCCGAACTTTTCAAAACTGTTCGGTTTAAACTGGTTGTACATGGTGGTTAATATTTAAGGTGGTAAACGACCTCGGATGAAAACCAGACCATAAGCAATCTCAACTGTTTCGACGAAACGAACAACTTTCATGTTGAACGTTTTTTGATCAGAGGTCATCTTGAGGGTCAAATCGGTCGCGCAAAACAAGCTATTCCCTCGCGCTACCACATCTCGCCTCGCGATAGGGCTGCACTCCGATTACTCTAACTTTTGCATAGGAACTCGGATCAGAACATTTTTTATATAAAAATCAATCGTTTCGACGAGACGAAGACAATTCCTATAGAATGTTTTTACATATGAGGCCGGGCGTAATCGGCCGAATAGTGTTCTGAATACAAAATCTCAGTATTTCGAACATAACTTCGGCCTTCGAGATGAGATCGGATGGCGATGGCCCAAACTTCAAAGATGTTCATATGGATAATACGAAACTCTTTTATGTAGATCACTTCTCCATTTGAGGCCATATTAATTAAGTTATTGACCGTGCCAAAATCTGATGTCAACAGCTTCCCGCTGCTCCTGAGAGAATCTACTATACTGTCCTCTTGGCAAAGAGAATTGATATCGTTGATCACACCGACACAGCCCAGCCATCCCGTGGTGATCATGAGCTTCGAGGCCAGTACATCCTCAATGAGTACCTTGGCCTCCCCGGACGCATATGCCTCAAGCACAGCCGAATCTGCTACGACATCAAGTACACCTAATGCGCCCTTGTTTAACGCCCTCGACACGGCACCTCGCATTGGTAAACCCCGACGGTGAAGGGATCCATCTCGTCCGACACTTTGCAAGGCATGCTTCACACCACTCGACACCACATTCAAATCGTCGAGGTGCCACATAATAAACAAATGAGTGAATGGCAGGCTCTAGAATTTTTCCCCGTGAATTGCCTTCTTTCTTGCCCACCAAAAACTCTCAAAGAGTAACAAAAAAACCTATGAATTGATCTTGGTTAGAGTATTTCTCAAATCAAACAGGCAAAGCTTTGGATCTGGTGTCTCATCACTATACATGGGTGACACAATATTGTCGTCTCTCATGCCCAGATGCTTTACGCCAAGTTGGACTCCAGTAGTGAGTGCCTCGAAGAATCAATGGTGGCACTGCAAATATAAATATACTCCATCGCTCCCATAATATAGGATTTTCTTTACACTAGTGTAGTGTCAAAAAACGTCCTATATTATGGGACGGAGGGAGCAGTAAACAACCAAAGTTGCCATCTGCCTCCTAGTTCTCCTCAACCGTACGTAGGAAAGAACTACTCGGGCACCAAGCAACCATATGAAGCTTCGAAGGTGGCCTTACTTTCCACAACCTTTTCTAGTTATTCTCAACTTCATCACCATTAAAAGGTTCAGACCTCCCTTCCAGCCAACTCTCTTGTGCCTACTTGGTCTCTATATTATTTTATGCGACGATCTAACCGTTAAACTCCCGAATTCTCATAGCGTCGTGCTCAAAAGTTCTCCTAGGCGATGTGACTAATTGGGATCTCTTGCACTAGATCAACATCAAAACGAGCTTTTGTGTTTGTATGGCCTCTAACTTCCACTCCATTGTCGCTGAGCATATGTACTCTGGGACAATCACCGGGGGATTATCAGAACTTGCACAAACCGGCATCAACTCAAAGTTCCATGGTAACCACTTTTCATCACACACATTGGTCGCACACCCATTTCTATTCTTTCTATCAATCCTTGTTTGAGCATATCCCTTCCCTCACACAACGATCTCCAAGCTTGTGATGAATTGCATCCAAGGATTTTCGAGAGAAGGTCTGAGTTCTGGGTGTAGACAAATTTCAATACCCGAGTGCTAGGGGTTGGGTGCGACATATGCCAACGGGTGGCTTATCATGATGGGAGCGAGTAGAACGTCACCGGTGCCTGGAAGTGGGATAAGGCGTAGACACATACGCCGGTGCACTTTACCCAGGTTGGGGCCTCTCCTTGGAGATAATACCCCTACTCCTACTCTACGGGGTCTTCGCATGATCACTAAGGCACAAGTGATACAATGGTGCTCCTTGAGTTGTGTGCTAGAGGCAGAAGGAGGCAAGACTAGCTCTCTTCTTGCCCTAGAGTTGTGGCTAGTTCTAATGAAGTGGGAACCCTTTGCATGGGTGCCCTAGGGGGGTTTATATAGGCCTACCCCCTAGGGGTACAACGGTAATCTGGCCGAGTGCTGAACCCGGCTGTCAGTGTCTCTGGCCTCCGGCTTCTCCGCCGACTCCTGGGGCCCGCCGCCTGGTGGGCCCCGCCGACCGGTCTGGTATGGAGCCGACAGGCCGCTCCCGCCGCTGGCGGGTCTGGTTGGTGGTTGTTCACTATAGCCGTGCTGCTAATGACGTGGGCTTGGTCAGCCCAGTGTGGCTATAGTTGTCGGTGTCAAAACCGGCGGATCTTGGGTAGGGGGTCCCGATCTGTGCGTCTTAGCCAGGTAACATGAAGCAAGGGACACAATGTTTAACCAGGTTTAGGCCCTCTCGATGGAGGTAAAACCCTACTTCCTGCTTGATTAATATTGAAGATATGTGGAATACAAGAGTAGATCTACCACGAGATCGTAGAGGCTAAACCCTAAGAGCTAGCCTATGATGGTATGATTGTAATTGTGATCGGCCTTCTATGGACCATGCTCTCAGGTTTATATAGACACCGGAGAGCTAGGGTTTACATGGAATCGGTTTACAAGGAAGGAAACATAATATCCGGATCGCCAAGCTTGTCTTCCATGCAAAGGAGAGTCCCATCCGGACACGAGCCGAAGTCTTGAGTCTTGTATCTTGACGCTTCTATAGTCTGGACGATGTATATAGTCCGGCTGTCCGAATACTCCCTTATCCAGGACTCCCTCAGTAGCCGCTGAACCAGGCTTCAATGACGATGAGTCTGGCGTGCAGTCTTGTTTTTGGCATTGCAAGGCGGGTTCCTCCTCCGAATACTCCAAGGTGATTATCGAACAAGTAGGTTGTGTCCGGATCTGCAAGATGATCTTCACACACCCTTAGCATAAATCCGTTCTGCTGGCAATCTTCGTACGTCGTGCCCTTGCATCGTGACCTGGTCCAACACGAACCAGCGTTTTCCTGCTCCACCTCGACTCGCGTTGCGAGGCGGT
This sequence comes from Triticum aestivum, assembly GCF_018294505.1. NCBI lineage: Eukaryota > Viridiplantae > Streptophyta > Magnoliopsida > Poales > Poaceae > Triticum > Triticum aestivum. Next base: position 654,945,847 of record NC_057804.1, read on the forward strand.
TTTATCGGCACGTCCTGCCAAAGCAGAGATCGTGTCCCTCTTAAGACAGGATCTTTCATCAATATGGGCATATGCGACCCCACGGCGACTGTTGGTATAATTCCGTGTTTCTTTTTAGATAAGTCTCAAGCGGTCACGCTGAGAACTCTTGGTATTCATCCCTTTTATAAAGGGGTCAAGGCCTACGCCTCGTTTCCACCTCTCCTGCTCCTTCTCGCACCTCGAGCTCCATCGCTCAAAACCTAAGCTCCAACACCCCAGATCCTCCAGTATGTCCGGATCCGACGCAACAGGCCGGTGGGTGGCCTCCTCGATTCAGGAGGAGGATATTGCGAAGCTGAGGGAGGTTGGATACCTGACTGCTGATATCCAGCACAGGCTTCCTGCTCCAGGGCAAGTCATCTCCACGCCGGAGCCCAATGAGAGCGTCGTGTTTACTCCTCACTTCCTCCGAGGCCTAGGCCTCAACCTCGACCCCTTTGTGAGGGGGCTCATGTTCTATTATGGCTTGGATTTCCATGATCTGGCTCCAGACGCCATCCTCCATATCTCATCTTTCATTATCGTGTGCGAGGCTTTTCTCCACGTATGGCTAAAGACCTTCAATGTGAAGCCGAAGATGATTGAGGGGCGACATGTGGAGTGCGGAGGCGCCATAATAAGCAGGAACGCCGATGCCCCATGGCCAGAGGGTTCTTTTACGGAAGTGTCCGACGTATGGCAACGGAGATGATTCTATGTCACCGCTCCTAGAGGCACAAAGTGGGTAGCTGCCACCGAGTTCCGCTCAGGACCTCTATCACAGTTGGCATCTTGGACCGATGTGGGACAGAGTTATGGGCCTCCTAGTGATGTACCAGAACTGTAGAATCGCATCCGGGAGCTTATTAGGAGGGACATAAATGTTGTCAGCATAATTCAAGTAATGCTAGTCCGGCGGATATTGCCGTGCGAACGCTGGCCTCTCCGCATGTGGGAGTTTAATCCGGAGGGTCAGCGGACTATTAAGCACTTCTTCGGCCTGATGCTCGAAGGAATGTGTAAATTATTCTTCGGACCACAAGAAAAGTGTCCGGACACCACCGAGGATGCGGGCCTAAGCTGCAATCGCCTAGATGCCCAAGTAAGTAACCTTAAAGTCGGACACTTTATTTATATTTATCATGATTATTATTCTAACATTCCCTCCGCGACCAGGAATGGCTTGACAAGGCGAAGAGAATCAGGTGTCCGGCACCACTTCCTGAAGGCTCGCCTGGTCCCATCATTGCGAAGATGTTGGATCGGGTGCTCAGCAAAATCCCTTCAGGGAAAGGCGAAGGAAAGGGCAGTGAAGCTAAACTTCATGCGCTGCGCATCCAGACCGAGGAAATTGCTAACCCTCCTACGAAGGATAGTCAGGAAGGGAGGGTCAAAGCCTCCTCCCCACGCGAGAAGAAGAGGGCCGCCTCCAAAGATTTGGAGGCGGAGACGCCCAAGCAAGGGAAGAAGACATCACCAAGGGGCTCTGTCGCGACGGGCGCCCTCACCACGCCATGCCCACCAACGGGCCAGCCCTCCAACGAGCCGTAAGTCATTCTTTACTTCGAAGGTGAGATGTTACTCCGAGATCCATAATCAGGACTTTGTTTTTTGTAGTTCGGCAAGCAGCTCTTCTCAACAGAGTTCGTCTTCGAGGGACCTTCGTCCGGAGATGATGGAGAGTGAAACCCCACCCCACTCTCCGCCTCATGAGGCGGGCGACACGGAGGTGTCGTCGCGGAGGAGTCCGGATATACCGAAGCCGGAGGCTAGTACGTCAGCCGCCCTGAGCCCGGAGCACTTGGCTCCCACGGGGGGCAATGAGAAGGGTCCGGTGAAGTTTAGTGTCCGGCCGGACGTACTGACGGGCCGTCTGGAGCGAGCCGCGCTCTCGGAGGAGCACCGCTCTTTAATGAGCATGGTGCTCACGAAGATTTCACCCGCTACCAGCGGCTTGAATGAGGCATTTACAAGCCTGCTCAAAGGCTTTGAGGTATGTAGTGAAAAAATGCACAATTTTTTGGTTATGAAGCACGCACTAGGTGTGCTCCCTGTAGATAGTAGCCCTTGAGACTATGGTTGCCCGCCATAGGCGGCAAACGGGGATCATATACTAATGACCATGCCGTAAGGTATACAAGGGTCCGGCGGCCGACCAGTCTGTTGAAGTTGCCGAGCTATGGAGGCAAATCGGATCCATCGATGCCGATATCACGCTGGTGAATAAACGGCTTGAGGAGTCCCAAGGTATTTGCTTGGTTTTTATTATAAGTATAGGGAGGTGCCAAAGAGGCATTATATTAATTCAATATGTTGGCACTGCAGATGGTGCTGCTGCCGTGGAGGCCCTAAGGGTGGAACTTGCTCAAGCCAAGGAACAAGCTCGGGCTAGCAATGCGGCTGCCCTAAAGGCGGCCGAAGAGTTGAGAAATGCCGCCAACCGGTACGCACTCCTTGAAAAGGAGAATAAGGCTTGTTCGGCCGAGCTGGACAAGGACCATAATGCCGCCAAGGAGATGCGAACCGAGATTCGGAGTATGCGCGAGGAGCTCCAACAAGCTGACAAAATCGTGGCTGGGGGTTCGTACTTACTGCGGACGAAGTTCTTGGATCCGAAGTATGCTCCCCTGGCGGGTCGCATGAGTCCTGCTGATGCATATGCAGACTTGGCGAATAGTACAGCTGACGCTGTCAAGTTCTTCGAGGGTCAAGGCGATGAAGAAGTGGAGAAGCTTTTATGGTGGCAGTTTAATGCTCCCACTCGCCCGCTACCACTAAATGAGAAGGTGGCTGTTATGGCGGAGCTCCACAGGCTGTACGGACTTGCAATTCGGTCTGTAATAGACCATCTTTGGCCGAAGGGGCCTAAGCCGGACAACTACTTTGGTTTGGTGCAACAATTCCTTGGAGCCGTGTCCTGGATTGATGCCCTGAGAAGGTCGGCGTGCATAGAGGATGCACGGATGGCTCTAGCCCGCGTTAAAGTCTACTGGACGGATATGGAGGCCACTGTAATAGGTAGCCAGGATCCGGTGGGAGGCCAACATCTGGCCGAGCACTACTTGGCGCAAGTCACAAAAGGTGCCCGCTTGATAGAGGCGCATTGCTCGAAGAGTGTTTTATTCGAGTGATAAATCGAATCATTGTAGAAAACAATGATTAGTTTAATTATGAGGCTGTGTTTATACTTTTGCCTAGAAGTATGATTGTCCTCCCTTTGCGGCTATTCTTATATGTATAAGTAGTCTGAAAGATAGCAGTCGTTGGCTTCAGCCCCCTAGCGGACAATGCAGGGGTGTTGGCGAAAAAATATGTATAATCACACTTGATCCAACATCTTGGTCCGTTAAGGAGGTGATCGCACGCCGAACTAGGCAACCGGACTATATAGCTGTAACACTTTCGCTTAGCCATGGGAGTCTAATGGTGGGGCTACTATGTAGCCCCTGGTACCTCCACGTGCATCCGAATACAGCGCGTGTGTACATGGCCGGGAAACGGCCCTTCATTAAGGCGGAGGAATCTTTAGGGATTCCGGTGAGTCTTTGAGTGGTTGAATAGTCTCTCGCTGTATCATGACGGTCAGTTTTCGGTTTCTCTACTGAGGTGCTCATCCGGAATAACCAGGGCACAATCGCAGTAGTTCTCCTTTGGCCTGCCTTAGCCGGATGATAGCGGAACATAAGGCGGCAAACCCAGGAGCCGGGCAAACCCAACATTTTGACCAAAGACATGATTCGGAGCTGATGCATATACGGCCAAACTCGTGACGCTGAACACTCCCGAGGGTATTCAGTCTTTTGTAAAAGAAGATAGGCTGACAAGAGCTTATTTTAAGCCCTATATTTCTAGGTACGTGCAATTTAGTCTGCCGTGGCCAAATGCCAAAAACGGCAGTATCCTCTATGGGTATAGAATCCATGGGATGGTTAAACAACAAGAGGCATTAGAAAAGGTTTACACAGGGGTTTAATCTAAAAAGAAACCTGTTGCACGGGGCCCTGCTGCACGTCTGCGGCTTTGTCTCCGTTATGCCTTATCCTGGAAGGGTATCGCGCAAACGTTGTCTATAAAGATAACTCGTAGGAGGGTGCAACGTAAGTATGCAATCAATAATAGGAGTGTAAGCTATTGGCCTGCCAATAAGGTCAAGCCAAGCGTGGGGCTGTACTAAATATAGACATCCCCTGGTTTCCCTTATGGGATTACATATACAGTGCCCTGTTTGAATTTATCCGGGCTACCGGACTCGTCTAACCGTGTCTGTGGTCGTAATGACCAATCATGTTTTCTAAAACTAGAGGCCGCTTATAGTCCGGCCGCCAGGGCCGTCGCGTATTCCTCTGCGCGTGAAGGGCGCTTTATGATTCCGTGAATGGTGATGACACCACGGGGACCGGGCATCTTGAGTGTAAGGTGGCCATAGTGCGGCAATGCGTTGAAGCGGGCGAAGGCCGTTCTTCCTAGCAATGCGTGATAGCTGCTTTGGAAGGGTGCGACAGTGAAGAGTAGCTCTTCGATTATGGAGTTGCCTGGTGTGCCCCTCCCCTCGTGTTCAGCATTTAATTTGCCGGCCTGCTTGAAGACCCAACACTCTCTATGGGTGTGGTTTGCAGGTTTTTCCGGGGTGCCATGAATTTGGCATAGTCTGTCCAGGACTCTGTTCAGACCGGACGGTCCGTCTGTAGTGCCTTTGAATGGCTTCTTATTCTGATCAGGTTGAGAGCCCCTGAATCCTGCGTTAACCTCATGTTATCCGGGCTCTCTTCCTTTTTTGGCATTTGTTTTTATTACGCCGTGGCTTCCCGTTGCTATCTCTTAATTCGGATGTGCTGGGGTCGCTGGTGCCTTTATGGGCCAACCAGCTATCCTCACCCTCGCAAAAGCGGGTCATAAGGCTTGTTAAGGCTGCCATTGTCCTTGGCTTTTCTTGACCGAGGTGTCAGGCATGCCATTCGTCACGGATGCTGTGTTTGAAAGACGCTAAGGCTTCAGCGTCCAGACAGTGGACAATTTGATTCTTCTTAGTGAGGAATCTATTCTAAAGCTTGTGAGCAGACTCCCCGGGCTGTTGGATTATGTGTCTTAGATCGTCTGCATCCGGAGGCCGGACATAAGTCCCTTGAAAATTGGCCCTGAAAGCGTCTTCGAGTTCCTCCCAACTCCCAATTGAGTTTTCGGGGAGGCTTTTCAACCAGTGTCGAGCTGGTCCCTTCAACTTGAGGGGAAGGTATTTGATGGCGTGGAGGTCATCCCCACGAGCCATGTGAATATGCAGGATAAAATCCTCGATCCAAACCCCTGGGTCTGTCGTGCCGTCGTATGCTTCTATGTTCAAAGGTTTAAAGCCTTGTGGGAATTCATGGTCCACGGATGCGCGCGCCCGCAGCTGCTCTACTTCTTCAGTGAAGCACAGGGTTGAGCAGCCCCTCTGTATCTGGACGCATTATGGCATGTAGTCGGTTGTTGTTGTGTCCGGGGTTGATTCCGAACTGGTATCTGGCTTTTATGAGCATTTGGGTGACCATAGTCCTGCGTTGGGGTGCGTCTTCTAGACCCATATATGGACCTGGCTACACCGGTCTTTTTATCCGGATGCTCACGTGGATCATGCGCAATGTCCGCAGCTGCTCTGTTATGGTTGTGAGGCGGTACGTCTGGTTTCTTGGTCGAATTATCTTTTGGTGGAACGGTCGCATCGTCGAATTCTGGCAGTAGCTTGCCCTTCGGATAGCTTTTCGTATGCCGGTCATCGCCATATCTTTCTTCGGTGTCTAGCACCTTATTCCATCTGCGACTTAGCTTTTCCTGTGCAGCCTTGAGCCGTTGCTTCTGCTTTTCTAGACTTCTTGTGGTAGCCATAAGCTTTCTGTGGAGGTTGTCTCGTTCCACTTGTTCGTCTAGGATGATGAATGCATCGTCGTCCGAACTGTCTTCCTGTTCCGGGGCAGCATCCTGAGCTCGTCCCTCCGGATCATTGTGATCGAGTACTTGCTCCGAACTTGATTTGGCGTGACTTGGCTCGTCCTGCTACATCGCTGGGTCCATGTGGTCATTATTGCTTTCGCAGTTTGCGGGTATATCAACCCTTCTTGCGCTCTGGTCGCTATTTCTTCCATTGCTGGACTTTGAGCGGTGTCTGCGCCTCCTCTTTGGCTTTTGCCAGGGTGTTTTATCATCCGGGCTGCCGTCCTTATTGGGCATATCTACCATGTATATATCGTGTGACAAGGTAGTAGTCTCGCGCTCCAGGGATTCTGGAGCCTCTCCTGCATCGTCATTCATACCGTCGATGTCTTCGGAGTCAAGCACGTCGGTTAATTCTTCGATCATGGCAATGAAGTGGTTGGAGGGTGGGCACTGAATTCCTTCGTTGTCTGCTTCCCACTCGGGCCGGACATAGTTCGGCCCAGAGTCTCCTGACAAAGAGAGAAACTTCAAGGCGTTTAGCATATCACCAAAGGGCGAGTGCTGAAAGATGTCCGCAGCGGTAAACTCCATTACCGGAGCCCAACCTGGCTCGGTCGGCTCGAGAGTAAGCGGAACAGGACCAACAGCCAGATATGAGTCCGGGGGTTCGGGGTTACAGGCCTCCACAGAGGTGGGACCCGTGTTCGGCTCCACCGCCGATAAGTGTGCGGCCTGCGGGGCGGGGTCCAGCCCTCCATCCGTAGGCGATGCAACGTGCCCTGGATTTAGACCCGGGGCTGCCTCGGGGAGAATGTCCCGGGCATTGTCCGATAGCAGGTCTAGGCCGTGCTCGTCGTGGCAGGCCGGCGCTCCTGGCGCAGGCTCGAATCCGTCGAAGATCAAGTCTCCGCGGATATCTGCTGTGTAGTTCAAGTTTCCGAACCTGATCTGGTGGGCAGGGGCGAAGCTGTCGATCTGCTCCAACTGGCCAAGCGAATTGACCCGCAGTGCGAAGCCGCCGAACACAAAGAGCTGTCCGGGGAGAAAAGTCTCACCCTGGACCGTGTTGTTGACGATTCAAAATGCCATGAAGCCTCGAAGCGACGACACAGAGGAACTCTCAATGAAAGCACCAATGTCGGTGTCAAAACCGGTGGATCTCGGGTAGGGTTCCTGATCTGTGCGTCTTAGGCTGATGGTAACAGGAAGCAAGGGACACAATGTTTACCCAGGTTTGGCCCTCTTGATGGAGGTAAAACCCTACTTCCTGCTTGATTAATATTGAAGATAAGTGGAATACAAGAGTAGATCTACCACGGGATCGTAGAGGCTAAACCCTAAGAGCTAGCCTATGATGGTATGATTGTAATTGTGATCGGCCTTCTAAGGACCATGCTCTCCGGTTTATATAGACACCGGAGAGCTAGGGTTTACATGGAGTCGGTTTACAAGGAAGGAAACATAATATCCGGATCGCCAAGCTTGTCTTCCACACAAAGGAGAGTCCCATCCGGACACGAGCCGAAGTCTTGAGTCTTGTATCTTGATGCTTCTATAGTCCGAACGATGTATATAGTCCGGCTGTCCGGATACCCCCTTATCCAGGACTCCCTCTACAGTCCCGCCGCCTGGTGGGAGATCACTGTAGCCGCACCTTGTCTCTTCAGGTAAATGGTGTGCTCACTTCTAGGGAGGGGACGACCGCCTGCTGGAGGCCGGCCCTCCCCAGATCCTACTGGTTCGGCATCCACCGGCCTCCGAGCTATCACTGCCTGATAGGGCCCGCAGCCCGCAAGCCGTACCAACAGGTCGTCCTGGGGAACAGGGCTCCGCCTGTCTGGAGTAACGTCAAGGTGGGAGTGGCAACAGTGCCGCGCCGTGCGGAGATCTCTACCCGTACGGGGCACTGTGGCTGACGGAGTCCTGGATAAGGGGGTATCCGGACAGTCGGACTATATACTTTGGCCGAACTGTTGGACTATGAAGATACAAGATTGAAGACTTCGTCCCATGTCTGGATGGGACTCTCCTTGGCGTGGAAGGCAAGCTTGGCGATTCAGATGTAGATCTTCTCCTATATAAATCGGAGGGGTTAGTCCGTAGGACACAACAACAATCATACCATAGGCTAGCTTCTAGGGTTTAGCCTTTCTGATCTCGTGGTAGATCAACTCTTGTAATACTCATATCATCAAGATCAATCAAGCAACAAGTAGGGTATTACCTCCATCGAGAGGGCCCGAACCTGCGTAAACATTGTGTCCCAGCCTCCTGTTACCATTAACCTTAGATGCACAGTTCGGGACCCCCTACCCGAGATCCGTCGGTTTTGACACCGACATTGGTGCTTTCACTGAGAGTTCCTCTGTGTCGTCGCTATAAGGCTCGATGGCTTCTCCAACCTTCAACCACACTGTTCTGGATGAGACTTTTCTCCCCGGACAGATCTTCATGTATGGTGGCTTCGCACTGCGGGCTAACTCGCTTGGCCATCTGGAGCAAATCGATAGCTACGCCCCTGGCCATCAGGTCAGGTTTGGAAACCTAAACTACACTGTCGACATCCGCGGAGACTTGATCTTCAACGGATTCGGGGCCGTGTCAGGAACGCCGAACGATCACGATGCGCATGACCTAGATCTGCGGTCGGAAAGTATTCGGAACATTGCACCTGCTACAACTCCGGACTTTGCTCCAGAGTAGGTCGTGCCTTCCGAGGACGGGTGGATGGACCCCACCCCGAAGGCCGCACACTGATCGGCATTGGAGCCGAACACAGACTCCTCTCCTATGGAAATCGGTATCCCCGGACCTCCGAACTCGTCTCCGGCCGTACGTCCCGGACCGCGCGCATCCGTGCCCATCGAATCTAACTGGGCTCCGGTTATGGAGTTCACCGCTGCGGATATCTTTCAGCACTCACCCTTCGGAGACGTGCTAGATTCATTAAGATCTCTCTCTCTCTGTCAGGAGACTCTTGGACGGACTATATCCGGCCTGTGTGGGATACGGAGGGCGAAGAAAATCGCGTCCCACCCACCACCCACTTTGTAGCCACTGTCGATGACCTAACAGACATGCTTGACTTCAACCCCAATAACATCGACGGTATGGACGTTGATGCAGGGAACGATCTGGAACCACCGCCCACGGGGCGCTGGACAGCCACTTCATCATATGACGTCTATATGGTGGACACGCCTAAGAAGACAATGGTGAAAAAAAGGACACAACGGAGGATAAACCACCCAGATAAAAGCAAAAACAACGGCGCAGGCGCCGCTCTAAGTCCAGTCACAATAAAACAAAATGACACTTCGGTTGACTCCGAAGGCAACAATGACCATAGGGACCCAGCGATGGAGCAGGATAAGCCAGGTCACGCCGAACACAGCCTGGAGCAGACGCCCGATCACAGCGATGCAGAGGGCCGAACTCATCATACTACCTTCAAAGAGGAGGACAGTCCGGTTGACGATGCATTCATCATCCCGGAAAAACGTTCGGAACAAGATAACCTCCGCAGAAAACTCCTGGCCACAGCGAGAAGCCTGAAGAAACAGAAGCAAAGGCTTAAAACCGCGCAGGATACGCTCAATCGAAGATGGAATAAGGTGCTGGACACCGAGGGAAAATGTGGCGATGATCGCCACACAAAGAGCTACCCAAAGCACAAACTGCTACCCGAATTCGACTACGAAGCCGCAGCGCCCGTTCCGCCAAAAAACAATACGGCCACTCAGCCGAACCAACCACCTCATGGCCGCAATAGAACAGCCACTAATACCGCACACGATTTACGAGAGCCCCTGGACAAGAAGGCCAGTGTGGCCAGATCCATCTATGGGTCCAGAGGACATGCTCCGACGCGGGATTATGGTCACCACAACGATCATACTGATCGAATACCAGTCCAGAATCAACACCGGGAGCAACAACAGCCGACAGCATGCCGCGACACGGCCAGATACAGAGGGGCTGCGCACCCCCTGTGCTTCACCAATGAGGTGTTGGATCATAAATTTCCAGAGGGATTCAAACATGTGAATATAGAGCCATACGACGGAACGACGGACCCTGGGGTCTGGATTGAAGATTTTATCCTTCACATACACATGGCTCGTGGCAATGACCTCCACGCCATCAAATACCTTCCCCCCAAGTTAAAAGGACCAGCTCGTCACTGGCTGAAAAGCCTCCCCAAAAACTCAATCGGAAGTTGGGAGGAACTTGAGGATGCTTTCAGGGCCAACTTTCAAGGAACCTATGTCCGGCCTCCGGAGGTTGACGATTTAAGTCACATAATACAGCAGCCTGGAGAGTCAGCCCGCAAGCTTTGGAACAGATTCCTCACTAAGAAGAATCAAATTGTCGACTATCCGGACGCCGAAGCCCTAGCGGCCTTCAAACACACTATCCAAGACGAGTGGCTTGCCAGACACCTCGGCCAAGAAAAGCCGAGGATGATGACAGCCTTAACAAGCCTTATGACCAGATTTTGTGCGGGCAAGGACAGCTGGTTGGCCCACAGAGGCACCAGCGACCCAAGCACATCCGAAATTCGAGATGGCAACGGGAAGCCACGGCGCACTAAGCACAAACGTCGGAATAACGATAGTCCGAACAACACGGCGGTTAACGCCGGATTCAGGGGCTCTCGACCTTGTCAAGGAAAGAAGCCATTTAAGGGCAGTACAGAGGAACCATCCGGCCTGAATAAAGTCCTGGACAGATTGTGCCAAATCCATGGCAATTCCGACAAACTTGCAAATCATACCCATAGAGAATATTGGGTCTTCAAGCAGGCTGGCAATTTAAACGCCGAACACAAGGGAAGGGAAACACCAAGCGAAGATGAGGATGAGCCTCAATAGCCGAACACCAGGGGCCAAAAACAATTCCCACCAGAAGTCAAAACGATAAACATGGTACACGCAACTCACGCAGAGTTCGTCGCCCCCAAATTTAATCCCTGGGCGGCCTGCCCGATCACTTTTGATCACAGGGACTACCCGGCCAATATCGGGCACGGAGGATCGGCTGCCTTGGTGCTCGACCCAATAATTGATGGATACCATCTCACTAGCGTCCTAATGGACGGTGGCAGTAGTCTTAATCTGATATATCAAGACACCATCCGCAAGATGGGGATAGACCCATCCAGAATAAGCCAAAATAGCGCCACCTTCAATGGAGTGATTCCAGGCGTTGTCGCCCACTGCTGGGGCTCCCTCGTATTAGAGGTGACATTCGGTTCTCCCGACAACTTCAGAAGCGAGAACTTACTCTTCAACATCGCTCCCTTCGGCAGCAATTATCATGCATTGCTTGGAAGAAAGGCCTTCTCTTGCTTTAACGCAATACCGAACTACCCTTGCCTTAAACTCAAGATGCCCGGTCCATGCGGCGTCATAACGGTTAGCGGAAACACAGAGCAGTATGCGGCGGCTCCCGCTACCGGACTCTAGGCGGCCTCTCCCACCGGAACGCATGACCGGTCATCAAGACCACGGACACAGCTAGACGAGTCCAGTACACCATTTTTCACAAATAGCTCGGATAAACCCAAGCTAGGTGATGTACATGTGCCCCCATAAATAATAAGAGGGGCTGCAAACATGTAACAAAGCCCACAATTCAACTTGCCTCATTAATAGGCAAATATCTCGAACGTCCATCGAGCATAACTAAATTTTCGCACGCTTACTCTTTTTTTCATGAGTTTTCGTTCCTACATACACTACCAGTGCGACACCCTTCCAGGATACGGCACAATAGAGACAAAGGCGCAGACGTGCAGCAGGGCCCCGCCCACAGGTTTCTCTTTAGATTAAGCCCCTGCGTAAACCTTCTTTACTGTCTTTTGTTGCTCGACATCCCATGGGTATTTCATACACCCATAAGGGATACTGGCGTTATAGGCCTTTTGCCACGAAAGATCAATGCACGTACCTGGAATTACATGGTCAAGGGCGTTAACAGTCCAATATATGTTATAAAGTCTGAATACCTTCGGGAGTGTTCGGCGTCGCGAGTTTGGCCTTATATGCATCAGCTCCGAATTATGTCTTTGGTCAAATGTTGGGTTAGCCTGGCTCCTGGGTTTGCTGCCTTACGTTCCGTTCTATCGGCTAAGGCGGACAAAGGAGAACTACTGCGATTGTGCCCTGGTTATTCCGGATGAACACCTCAGTAGAGAAAGCCAAAAACTGATTGTCATGATACAGCGAGAGACTGGTCAACCACTCGAGGACTCATCGGAATCTATAGGATTCCTCCGCATTAATGAAGGACCGGTTTCCCAGTCAAGTACGCGCACCGTATCCGGACGCTCGCGGAAGTACCAGGGGCTACATAGTAGCCCCACCTTTCAAACTCCTATGGCTAAGTCAAAAGTGTTACAGCTATATAGTCCGGTTGCCTAGTTCGACGTGCAATCACCTCCTTAATGGACCAAGACGTTGGATCAAGTGTGTTCACGCATATTTTGTTGAACACCCCAGCATTATGTGCGTGGGGGCTGAAGCCAACGACTGCTAACTTTCACGTTATATGCATACATAAACAGCCGCACAGGAGACATTATAATACTTTCAGGCAAAAGTATAAAAAAACAGCCTCTATAATTAAACACATAATTGTTTACAATTAATAGAATCGTCACTCAAACATGACATTCTTTGAGCACTGAGCCTCTATCCTACGGGAACCTTCTATGACCTGCTCAAAATAGTGCTCGGCTGGGTCTTGGCTTCCTGCCGGACCCTGGGTTGCAATGCTAGTGGCCTCCATGTCCACCCAGTAGGTCTTCACACGCGCAAGGGCCATCCGCGCACCCTCTATGCATGTCAACCTCTTCTCAGCATCTATTCGCGCTCTGGCGCCAAATAATTGTTGCACCAAACCAAAGTAACTGTCCGGCTTCGGCCCCTTCTGCCACAGATGGTCTATTACAGACCTCATTGCAAGGCGGGACAGCCTATGGAGCTCAGCTATAGCGGACATCTTCTCACTCAAGGGTAAGGAGCGCGCTGGGGCATTAAATTGCGACCAGAACAGCCTTTCTATTTTGTTATCTTCATGGTCCTTGAACAACTTGGTCGCATCAGCCGCATTCTTCGCCAAGTCCGCATACTCATCTGCAGCACTCCATAGCTTATCCAACGGAGCATACTTTCGATCTAAAAACTTCATCCGCAACAAATAAGGATTTCCAGCTGCGATTTCTCTGGCTTGTCGAAGTTCCTCCTACGCGTCTCTAATCTGAGAGTGCGTCTCCTTAGCCGAATCCAGTGCCTTCTTCAGGTCAGCCGCCTTTGCCTGTCTCTCCTTCTTGAGGAGCTCATATCGGCCGGTGGCGTCCCTCAACTCCACAGCCATCACGGCTACCTTTTCCTTGCTTCGGAGATGAGCGGCCTGTTCAGCTTTTAAATCTTCGACCGCTTTTAGAGCAGCCGCATTGCTAACCCGGGCTTGTTCCTTGGCTAGGGCAAGCTCCGCCCTCAGGGCCTCAACGGCAGCAGCTCCACCTGCAGCCACATTGCATCATATTAATATTGCAACCTTCTCACAAAATCCTAAAGCAAATATGGATATAAGAGCGCATACTCTGCGACTCCTCGAATCGCTTGTTTACAAGTGTGACGTCGACCTCCACGATGTCAATCTGCCGCCTCAATTCGGCGCATTCAAGGGTCTGGTCTATCACCAGACCCTTAGCAACCTGCACATCAATACAAGTGCAATCATTACCTGGGAGTGTGATCCTCCATTTGCCACTATAGGCTGGCATCCGCAGTCTCAGAAGCTATTATCTATATAGAGCGCATGTATTGCGTGCGGCGCAACCAAAAGCTTCGTATTTTGTGACTTACCTCAAAGCCTTTGAGCAAGCTCTCAAAAGCTTTGCTTAACCCGCTTGTGGCGGAGGTGATTTTCTCTAACACCGTACCCATTAGTGTATGATGATCCTCCAAGAGAGCAGCTGACTCCAGGAGGCCCGTCAGCGTGTTCGGCTGGACACCGGACTCTTCCGGACCCTTTTCATTGTCCGCCACAGGATCCGAATGCGCTGGGCTCACGGAGGCCGAAGTGTTAGCTTCCGGCCCCATTGGATCTGGACTCCTCCGTGAAGATACCTCAGGGTCGCCCGCCTCACGGGGCGGAGAGGTAGATGGGGTTTCACTCTCCATCATCTTCGGAAGAAGATCCCCCGAGGACGAACCCTGTTGAGATGAACTGCTAGCTGGACTGCAAAAAATAGGTCCCGGTTATTACTCTCGAGGAAAAAGCAATAAGCTTCTTGTTTATTAAACTTACAGCTCGGTGGAAGGCTGGCCCGTTAGTGGGCACGATGCGGTAAGAACGCCCTTCGGGGCAAGGCCCTCTGGTGAAGTTTTCTTCCCTTGTTTGGGCGCCCCCGTTTCCAAGTCTTCGGAAGCGGTCCTCTTCTTCCCGCGTGGGGAGGAAAATTTAGATTTGCCTCCCCAATTATCCTCCTCCATGGAGACATTAATTCCCCGGCTCGGATGCACAATGTGTGAGGCCCACTCTTGTTCTCCCCACTCTTCCCTTCATCTTTCTCCGGTGGCACATGACTTAGCGTCCGTTTATGAATCCTGGCCATTGCTGGACCGGGCGAGCCTTCGGGAAGCGGGGCCGGACACCTGATCCTCTCCGCCTTACTAAGCCAATCCTGGTTGCAGACAGTATTCAGAACAATGCTATGATGAATATAAGCAAAGTGTTCGGTTATAGGGTTACTTACTTCGGTATCTAGGCGATTGCAGCTCAAGCCCACATCCTCGGTGGTGTCCGGACACTTTATTCGTGGTCCGAAGAACAACTTTTACATCCCTTCGGGCGTCATGCCGAAGAAGTGCTGAATAGTTTGCGGACCTTCTGGATTGAACTACGACATCCGGAGAGGCCGACGTTTGCATGGCAGGGCCCGCCGAACTAGCATTACCTGGATTATTTTGACAAGACTAATGTCCCTCTTGAGGAGCTCCCGAATGCGGCTTTGTAGCATCGGTACATCGTTCGCAGGCCCCCAGCTCAGTCCCACATTGGCCCACGACGCCAGTTGAGGTGGAGGGCCCGAGCGGAAGGCGGGTGCGGCCGCCCACTTTGAGCCTCGAGGAGCTGTGGCATAGAACCACCTCGGTTGCCATAAATCAATACCTCCAGGAAGGAGCCTTCGGGCCACGGGGCATCGGCATTCCTGCTTATTGTGGCGCCTCCGCACTCTGCGTGTCACCCCTCAATCATCTTCGGCTTCACATTGAAAGTCTTGATCCATAAGCCAAAGTGGGGGGTAATGTGGAGCAAGGCTACACACACGATGATAAACGACGAGATGTGGAGGATGGAATCCGTAGCTAGATCATGGAAATCTAGCCCGTAGTAGAACATGAGCCCCTCACGAAGGGGTCAAGAGTAAGGCCCAAGCCCCGGAAGAAGTGGGAGACAAATACGACGCTCTCATTGGGCTCGGGAGTGGGGATAACCTGTTCGGGAGCAAGAAGCCTGTGCTTGACATCGGCGGTCAAATACCCGGCCTCCCTGAGCTTTGCAATTTCCTCCTCTGTGATAGAGGAAGCCATCCACTAGCCTTGATGGTTAGATCTGGACATGATCGAAGATCCGGGGTGCTTAGGTTGGAACTCAGGGTGCGAGGGGCGCGAGCTTGGAGATAAAGGGATAGAGGCCTCAACTCCTTTATAAAGGGGGGAGAATATGAAGCGTCCCCAGCTTAACCATTTGGGACTTGCCTAAAAACACAGAGTCATGCCAACAGGCATGGTTGGATTACCCATACATGTATTGATGAGGATCTCGTAGTAAGGGGGACACGATCTCTGCTTTGACAAGACGTGCCAAGAAAACCGCCTCGTGATGTGTGCGGTAGCAGGTTGTAAAAACGGTTCGAATAAAAACTGGACCATGGCGTGATGTCACCTTTCAAAGAGTGGTTAGCAGATTAGATTTGTGGATTATTATTCTCTCTACGGTGGTATATGGAATTTATCTTGCAGAGCCGGACACGGTCCTTGTGTTCAGAATTTATCTTGGAGTATTCGGAGATGGAACCCGCCTCACAATGCCAAAGACAATCTACGCGCCGGACTCATCGTCATTGAAGCCTGGTTCAGGGGCTACTAAGGGAGTCCTGGATAAGGGGGTATCCGGACAGCCGGACAATATACTTTGGCCGGACTGAAGGACTATGAAGATACAAGATTGAAGACTTCGTCCCGTGTTCGGATGGGACTCTCCTTGGTGTGGAAGGCAAGCTTGGCGATTCGGATGTACATCTCCTCCTCTGTAAACCGACTCTGTGTAACCCTAGCCCCCTCCGGTGTCTATATAAACCGGAGGGTTTAGTCCGTAGGACACAACAACAATCATACCATAGGCTAGCTTCTAGGGTTTAGCCTCTCTGATCTCGTGGTAGATCAACTCTTGTAATACTCATATCATCAAGATCAATCAAGAAGGAAGTAGGGTATTACCTCCATCGAGAGGGCCTGAACCTGGGTAAACATCGTGTCCCCAGCCTCCTATTACCATTAGCCTTAGACGCACAGTTCGGGACCCCCTACCTGAGATCCGCCGGTTTTGACACCGACAGTGGCCACGCCAAGCCCAAGATTCGGGTGTGAGGGACTTCACTGTAGCCACACCCTGTCTCGTCCTCTTGATGGGGGTGCAGACTCTGAGGGCGCCAAGTGGCCGCCTGCATGACACCGCCCTCTCTGGAGGCCGGCTGACTGCAGCCGGCCGCTCTTGGTGCCGTCTGCTGGCTGTCGGCCGTCCTCCGGTGGCCGACCGTAGAGCCAGCCGGCCCCCGGAAGGCGGAGCTTCAGTTTAGGTCATTACGGGGTGAAGCCGGCCCGAAGTTTTGATATGTTCAGGGACTTGGGTGAGGCTACCCGTGGCCCATTAATCTGACAGTAGTCCCCGAAGCCAATGAGGCACTGCGGTCGAGTGGTCGTGAAGTCTCAACGGCTTTCCCCCTCACCGAGCTCTGGGAGAATGTTCGATCCGCCTAGCAACGCGCTGGCTGCTAGAGTTGGTTTTTGCGAGGCGGGATTGGCGGCCAATTTTGAACGCCAAGGCGGGAAACAGGTGGCGTGCCTGCTATGCTTCCCAGGCCCGCCGCCTGCCACGAACATGCCACGCGACGCACGCCAGCCCGGCCAGCCTGCCATCCCACGCTCCTGATGGGCTGTGACAGTGGGCCAGGCCCGCCGCTACCGGGCCTTGGCACACGGGCGGATCCGCTGTGGCCGGGGCGGGCGGTTGTGATTCGCGCGAGCGTTTAAGGTGCGGTAACTTTGCGCAGTAACCGGGGGGTCGTGGGGTCGTGGGTGTAGTTAATGCCACGACCCCGCGCCCCGCCCCCTCGGCTTCGTATCCCAAGGGCTATAAGTAGGGGGAGAAAGGGGAGCGGCGGAGCACGCGCGCCCTCCTCCCCACATTCTCTTCCTCCTCTCGCTCCCTCTGCCACTGCCGCTGCCGCTGCTTTAGTGCTTGCTGTAGTGCTACCGCAGTTTCACGGCAGCCATGCTCCTCCTCCCCTCGCAGCTCCACTCGAGGCTATGGCGCGCGAGAAGGGCGGCGACTGGGACGGCTCGACGGTGATCGAAGACCACCTCTCCTTCCTCCGGTACACACGCCGGATGCCTGACGCGGCATTCATGAAGGAGCGGGTGCCGCCGGCAGAGGAGATTTCACCGGCGCCGAAGGGGAACGAGCAGGTCATCTTCCGCTCGCACTTCCTCCGTGGCTTCGGCCTCCAGGCGAGCGACTTCCTCCGCTCATTTATGGACTTCAACCACCTCCAGCCGCATCATCTAATGCCCAACACCGTGACCCTGCTCTCCGCCTTCGTTGCGGCTTGCGAGGGTTACCTCGGCATCCTCCCCACACTCGAGCTGTGGGGGGCGTTCTTCTATGGCAAGCTGGGCACCTCTGTCAAGGACACGGCGGCCGAGTGCAGCGGATTCGTCGCCATGCGCCGGCCAGCGAAGAGGAATGCCTTCCCAGTCATCAAGCTGTCACAGTCCATAAAACTGTGGCAGCAGTCTTATTTCTACATCGAGAACATCAATCCGGCTGCCGGCTTCATCAACCTGCCAGCCTACGAGGCTGGCCCCCCAGTCGGTCTTCGTCCCAACTGGGGCTACAAGCTGAAGTCGGTGTCGGCGGACGCAGCAGCCGCCATCGACCGACTCCAGGTGCTCTAGGACTCGGAGGGCCCCGTGGCCTCCGACCTCCTTATTGCCTTCATCGAGCGCCGGGTCCTCCCGCTTCAGGGCCGCCCTCATCTGTTCTGTCGGATGAGCGGGCACCGCAATCCGAGCAGGTTGTGCACGAGGGAGATGTCGACTACTGAGGTTGCGAGGATGGTGAACGAGATCTCCGACCTCAAGGTGTCGGAGGGAGACTGGCGATTCGGGAAGCGGTCGTATTCCCGCAACAACCCGCCGCCTACCGTAAGTCCCTCAATTTCTTCTTTTAGTTCTGACTTTTGGTCTTGTTCCTGGTGTGACGCAACTCTTTTTCTGAAGCGCAGATTTATATGTCCGCGGCGACGGCCGCCATCGTGGGGCCGGGTGGTGACTACCTGCCAGACCGGGCAGTGAGCGATGTGGACGACCCCGACTTGGGAGCGGCCGCCCTGGAGGACGATGCAGCAGGCGGCAGCGACGGAGCAGGCGGCTCCAAGGAGGGCGGCGGTGTAAAGACCTGGCCTGATGACGACGACGGTGAAGACGAGCCGCGCCCCTCCTAGAGCACTGCCAACACCGCACCGGCCCCTATACCGGGCTGCCCGCCCGAGGCGGCAAGCGCAAGCGGAAGCAAGGCGCCGCCCTATTTGGCAGCGCGCCGAAGAAGCCCAAGAACCTGGCCGCGGCGGCCAGGCGGAAAGAGGCAGCGGCCAAGGTGGCCAAGGTTCAGAGGCACCCGAAGGTGCCGCTCATGGTGTCAATGTAAGTACCCTTCTTAATCTTCCACCTCCTTTCCAATGTGTCCTAAAAACTTTTTGGTCTTGCCTTCTTGTCCCAGGGCCCCGCTCACCCTCAAGAAATCCGCCGCCGCCTCGGTCATCAGGTCGGCGGAGACCTCCACCACCGGCCGGCGAATCGACCCGGCCGCCGACCTCCGGGAGGCGCAGGAGCGAAACGCGTGGGAGGCGCGTGAGGAACAGGAGACCGACCGCCTGGCGAAGGCGGAGGCGGACAAGGCCGCAGCATCTGTGGCGAGGAAGCTGGTGCAGCCAGAGGCCGATGCCACGGAGAAGGAGCGGCTCGCAGAGGCCGCACACCGCCAGGAGCCGCTGCTCGTGACTCCTCTGAACACCGTGCCACCTCTGCCGGAGTTTGTGGCGACGACTGGGGGAGCTGGCGACGAGCAGCCGGCCATGGAGAGGGAAGGCAGCGATGTGGCCATGCCGAACGTCATCATGCCACCGCCACCGCCAATCGGCGGAACGCCGGATGAGCAGCAGGCCGCTCCGCCGGTGCCACCAGCCGGGAACGTGGTGGTGACAGACCTAACTCCTAAGGTCCACACACCCGCACCCCACCGTCTTGCGAAGGCGGCCTCGGCACCGCGGCCGCTGGAGGCCGGTGCCACGAGCTCATCGGTTCCCGACACTGAGGCGACGGGCGCCCTGAACCAGGCGTCCCTCGACGTCCAGGCCAAGCTACGGACCGAAGCCGAAGCCCTCAAGTGATGCAACGAGGCGTTCCTAGATTCGCGGGCGGCCATCCGCGTAAGTTTCTTATGTCTCTTTATTTTGATCTTCTTGCTTTCTTTGTGGGGCGCGACAGTGCACCCACTGGGTGTAGTCCTCAAGTTTCGGGTCGGCTGCTGAGCAGGCGGTCCAGAACTTTAACTTGCGGGTGTTGAATGCTAACTTTATCTGGTATCCCTGTTGTAGGACTACCACAATCTTCGCGCGGTCACCTTCAACTCCAGAGTCCGGGAGCTAGAGGCACAGACCACCAACTTGTCCGAGAGGCGGAGTAAGTTCCGACTTCCTTTCTTCGCGGGGGCGCGCTGGCGCACCCGCGGGCTATAGTCCCCGAGGTTCAGGAGGACTGCTGAGCAGTTGGGACAGATCTTTCCAGTGACTTTATTTTTAATGGTAACTTTTTCTCTGCGGGGGCGCGATAGCGCACCCGCGGGCTGTAGTCCCCGAGATTCGGGCCGACTGTTGAGCAGTTGGGCCGGATCTCCCCGGCAACTGCATCCCTTTTTTCAGAGGACAATGCCGCCCTACAGTAGCAGCTGGGCGAAGCCAACACCGCCCTGCGCAGAAAGGAAGCGGAGTGTAGCAAGCTGGCCGAGGAGCGTGACCGGCTGGTCACTCAGCTCACGGAGCAGGCGGAGGCTCTCGAGACGGCTCGGAGGGAGGCGAAGGCGAAGGAGACTGATCTCCTCGCTGAGTTTGAGATCGAGCGCTCCGCCTGGGCCGATAAGGAGGCGCATGTGACTACTTGCTTTAGCAGCATCGAAGACTTGGTCGATGGTGAGCTTCGTTTTGTTTCCTTTCTTGCTTTGAGCTGCCGGCTCTTATCCAAGCCGACTGATGGTTTCTGACCTTTGGCTTTTCTTGCCTTCTGTCCAAACAGAGTTCTTCCCGGGCCACTCCGTCGCCGCGACCCAGATCATCGAGGCCCAGCGCCAGGAACGGAGGGCGGAAGGCGTGCAGATTGTCGTTGACGCCCCCCGGACCCTCAACAAGCAGCTCCTCGGCATCCAGGCCCGTCTTCGGCCTGCTCATCAGATGTTGCGCTGCCTTCAGTGCGTCGGGGCCCAGGCGATCTCCGCCCTCTGGCCTGGTGTGCAGGCTCCGCACACCCCCAGTCGGATTGCCGACTGGCTGGAGGTGGTTGTCGGCCACCAGGAGGCCTGGAAGGGCTCTGCAGCCCGGGTAGGAGCGCGCCGAGCGCTTGAGTTTGTCAAGGCGTGGTACCCTGGGCTAGATCTAGCCCAGTTCACCATGTTTCGGCTGGAGGCGCAGGAGGAGCTGGTGGCGGTGGAAGCCAAACTTACCGGCAGGGCGGCGACGATCACCGACTACACCGACACCAGCGTGTTCATCACGGAGGTGGTAGAAGAAGGCGCCAAGGCGCTGCTGGAGTGGCTCAGGCTGAACCCGGAGGACAGCAAGGATTCGGCCCAAGTAATCGACTCCAGCGATGAAGGGGACAACGAGGAGGAGGAGGAAAGCGAGGATGACGTGCTGGAGTTTGGAGCAGATGGTCAGCCTCAACCTGACCAGGCCTCAAGCAATGATCCGCGCTCCAAGGTGCCGACCGCTGCTGGAGGCGGCCAGGCGGAGACCGACCAGCCGCCCGTTCCACCAATGGACGCCACGAACTCTGCCGTCCAGCCGTCCGCCGCCCCACCTGGTGCTTCTGAATCTATCATCCAGCCGAAGCCTTCTGCTGCACCAACCGGCACTGCCGACTCCGCCATCCAGCCGGAGGCTTCTGCCGCACCAACCGGTGTCGTCGACTCCGCCAGCCAGCCGGAGCCTACTGCTGCCCCTTAGGATGTTATGTTTTTCTTTTTCTGCTCGTTAATCTGGACAACTTGGTTAAATTCGCACAATTCCACCCTCGGGGTGTATATCAAACTTTGTTGAATGCTGGGCAATAGGCCGTTGTCTATGTAAATATTTATCACAATTCATGCTTTGCTTTGCCGGCTTCTAACTCTTCTTGCATTTAAGCTCCTTGCTTTTTTCCTTTGCCACCCTCCCCTGGCTATCCTCTTGCCAGCCGAACAGCCGCTCTGCGGACTGCGACTGGGTTGAATACTTGGCTTTTATGGGAGAGCAAGTACTTAGCCATTCGGAGTGTTGGCAAGACATGCAGAAGCCGACTGGCCGGCTACTCGGCAGCCGGTCGAACAGGCGTGATGCCGTCCTCGACTATATGCGTTCTTTCCTTAGCCATTTTTCATGTGGGCACTGTTTTGCAACCCCTGCCCGCCATTTAGTCGCTCTGCGAGCTATGGCTTCTGACAAGGGAAGTTTTTTGGTGCCAACACATTACTTGTCCGGCTGCAGGAGGCGGCATATAGCAGAAGGCGATGAGCCTCTAGGCTGACTGGTCGAACCCGGTGCCAGGCGGAAGTAATAAAACAATGCACACTCATAGGCATAACACTTATCATATAGATAAAAATAGGGTAGTACCCGAGTTCTTCTCGGGGGATCCGGAGTCTTCGTACATAATACAAAAGGTAGCATGACACATACTGCTTTCAACTGTAAAATCTTCGGAGGAGGTTTGCGTTCCATGGCCTCTCCGTCTCCTTGCCTGAATGATCTCTTTTGCATGCTCTAGGCTTCTGAGCGTCGATCAGATAGTAGGAATCATTGCCCAGCACCTTGCTGATGATGAAAGGGCCTTCCCAAGGTGCCGAGAGCTTGTGCTGGACGGCGGTTCGCTGGATCAGCCGGAGCACAAGGTCTCCCTCTTGGAAGGATCTTGGCTTCACCTTACGGTTGTAGTATTGGTGCAGACTCTGCTGGTAGATGGCGGACTGGCTGAGTGCCAACAGCCGGCCCTCCTCCAGCAGGTCGACGTCGTCTTCTCGTGTCTCCTTGGCGTCCGCCTCGGTGTACATGGTGACTCGTGGGGAGCCAAACTCTATGTCCGTCGGGATGACGGCTTCAGCACCATAGACGAGGAAGCAGGGCGTGAAGCCGGGTAACTTGTTCGGAGTCGTGCGCAGGCTCCAGAGGCCGGCCGGCAGCTCGTCGAGCTAGCAGCCGGCCGAACGCTCCAGAGGCTCAACCAGTCGGGGCTTGATGTCGGACAGAATGAGGCCATTTGCTCGCTGAACTTGGCCGTTTGACTGCGGATGGGAAACGGATGCTAAGTCCAGTCGGATGCCCTGCGTTGCGCAGAAACGAGCCAAGGCTCCTTTGGCAAAGTTTGTGCCATTGTCGATGATGATGCTATATGGTATGCCATACCGAGTGGTGATGTCGGTGATGAAAGTCACGGCAGTCGGCCCATTCAGCTTCTTGATTGGCTTTGCTTCGATCCACTTGGTGAACTTGTCTACAACGACGAGCAGATGAGTCATGCCACCACGGGCCGTCTTGAATGGCCCTACCATGTCCAGTCCCCAAACAGCAAAGGGCCAGGCTATGGGGATGGTCTTGAGTGCAGAAGCCGGCAGATGTGGCTTGGAGCGGAAGTTCTGCACCCTTGACACTTCTAGACCAATTCTTTGGCTTCTTCTAGAGCAGTCGGCCAGAAGAGACCATGGCGGAAAGCCTTGGCAACAAGTGACCTTGAAGTCGCGTGGTGGCCGCATTCGCCTTGATGGATATCCCTGAGGATTGCTTGGCCCTTGTCTGGCTCCATGCAGTGCTGATAAATGCTAGTGACACTGCGCCGCACCAGCTCTCTATTGACGATGGTGTATGCTGCTATTCATCGTTGCACTTGTCGAGCCGAGATCTCATCAGTCGGCAGTTCTTTGTTCACCAGAAATTTGAGAATAGGTTGGGCCCAGGATGGTGCTTCTATTTCTTTGACTGCCACGACTGCAACTTGTATGAGGGCGGTTGGGCCGGGAGGCGGCGGGTTGGAGTCGCTTGTCGCCTACTGCATTGAAGAAGTCCCCGGGTCGGCTGCTGCACTCCCCGGGCCGGGTTCTGAAGTCCCCGGGCCGGGTTCTGAAGTCCCCGTGCCGGGTGCGATCCCTGCAGTCCCCGAGCCGCCTGCCCAAGTCCCCGCGCCGGCTTCTGCGGTCCTCAGGTCGGATCCGACTGCTTCGGGAGGGGCTGGCACGAAGATGGAGTCGGACTCTGGTGATGGCTTGACAGACGGCTTGAGGAGGCGCTGTAGAGCGACGCCAGCTGGTATCGTTTGCCGGGTGGAGCCGATTCGTACCAAGGCATCTGCTTGCTCGTTGTCATTTCTTGGCACATGGAGGAACTCGCAACCGTCAAAGTATCGACTGAGTTGCTGCACGAGGAAGCGGTAGCTTGCCATATTCGTGTCCTTGGCGTCCCAGTCACCTGACGACTGCTGGATCACCAAGTCGGAGTCACCATAGCAAAGGATCCGGCGAATGCCGAGTTCCTTGGCAAGCCGGAGCCCGTGTATGAGCGCCTCGTACTCGGTTACGTTGTTGGAGGCGGCAAAATGAATTTGCAGCACATATCTGAGCTTGTCGCCTTTGGGAGAGGTGGGGACGATGCCGGCTCCCAGACCGGTGCGCATTTTTTGAACCATCAAACTGCATCCGCCAATGATTGGAGCCTGGCGCTGGCGGCAAGTACTGGGTCTCGGCCCAGTCGACGAGGAAGTCGGCTAGTGCTTGTGACTTGATGGTGGTGCGAGGCTGGTAGTAGATGGCATAAGGGGCCAGGTCGATAGCCCATTTGGCCACTCGGCCTGAAGCATCCCGGCTTCTGATGATCTCAGCAAGCAGAGCAGTACACACAACAGTAATTGGGTGCTCTTGAAATTAGGGCTTCAGCTTCTTGGCGGCAAAGTGCACGCCATAGCACATCTTCTGATAGTGTGGGTAGTTTTGTTTGGAGGCGGACAGTACTTGACTCAAGTAATATACCGGCCTCTAGACCTCCTCGCATTCTACCACCATGACTGTGCTGACCACCCAACTTCTGGCAGCGATGTAGAGGAGCATGGGTTCTTTCTCAGTTGGAGCCGCCAAGATAGGCGGGGTGGTCAACATCTTCTTGAGTTGGAGGAAAGCTTCGCCCGCCTTGTTGTTCCACTCGAAAAAAGTGGTCTTCTTCATGAGTTAGTACAGGAGGAGATCCTTCTCGCCCAGCCAACTGATGAAACGGCTGATAGATGCCAGGCAGTTAGTGAATTTCTACACGTCCAACAGTCGGGTAGGCACCTCCATCTTCTGAATGGTCTTGATCTTTACTGGGTTGCACTCTATGCCGCGCTCTGAGACCAGAAAGCCAAGGAGCTGGCCAGCTGGTACTCCAGAGACGCATTTTTCTGGGTTGAGCTTGATCTGGAAGCGGCACAGGTTCTCAAAAGTTTCCTTGAGGTCTTCCAGCAGCGTGCCATGCATCTCTGTCTTCACCACCACATCATCCACATAGACATGGGCATTTCTGCCGAGTTGCTTGAGGAGACACTTCTGCATGCAACGCTGAAACATGGCGCCGGCATTTCCCAAGCCGAACATCATGGTCAGGTAGCAGAAGGATCCAAATGGTGTGATGAAGGCGGTCTTCAGCCTGTCAGCCGGGTTCAGCTTTATCTAATGGTACCCTGAGTACGCATCCAAAAAACTCAATAGCTCGCATCCGTCTGTGGAGTCTATCACTTGGTCAATTCTTGGCAGGGCAAAAGGATCTTTGGGGCAAGCTTTGTTGAGGCTGGTATAATCAATACACATGCACCACTGCTTATTTTTCTTTAGCACAAGAACTGGGTTGGCCAGCCACTCTGGAAAGAATACTTCCATGACGAAACCGGCTGCTAGAAGCCGGGCTATCTCTTCTCCGACAACTCTTCTCTTCTCTTCCGACAGGCGGCGCAAGGCCTTCCTGACCGGCTTGGCATCAGATCGGACATGTAACTTGTGCTCGGCGAAATCCGTCGGAACACCTGGCATGTCTTTGGGAGACCATGCGAAGATGTCCCGATTCTCACGGAGGAAATCGACGAGCTCGCTTTCCTATTTGCTATCAAGGTTGGCACCTATGACAGCATGCCTCTCCGGGTGCTCCGGGTCCAGGGGTATCTTCTTTGTTTCCTTTGCCGGCTTGAATGAGCCCTCAACCTCCGACTCCTTGGGGATGGGTGACATATCCGGCTTCTTGCCTGCCAACGCCACCACCCGGTCAACGACCCGCTTCTCAGCTGCAATCACAAGGGACTCGGCCAGCCGGCTACTATCTGCGGCGTAGGCGGACGACTTCTTGTAGTCTCCGACTATAGTCAGGATCCCCTTGGTACTCGGCATCTTCATCTTGAGGTAAGCATAGTGGGGGACTGCCATGAACTTGGCCAGGGCAGGCCGGCCAAGCAGTGCATGGTAAGGGCTCTCAAGGTCCACCACTTCAAACCAAACTGGCTCACGGCAGAAATGATTCGTGTCTCCGAAGTGGACATCGATTTGGGTCTTTCCGATTGGTGAGCAGGAAAGGCTAGGGACTATGCCATGGAATACAGTCCGACTGGGGAGGAGCTGCTTCTACTTGATTCCCAACTTCTCCATTGTGTCACGGTACAGGATATTGATGTTGCTACCGCCATCTATCAGGACTCTGAATAAACGAGATGCCCGCCTCTTCGTTGCAAAGGTAGCATCTAGGACCAGAGCATAGGAACCGGGGGAAGGCTTCACTTCCGAGTGGTCGGCCCTGCTCCAACTGATGGGCTTCTTAGACCAATGCATGAATTCTGGAGTATCTGATGCCACTGCATTCACTTCTTGTTGATGTTGCCTCTGTTGGAAAAGGCAGTGGCTAGGAGGAGCTTAGGCACGCCTAGGCGCTAGGCAATGGCCAAACGCCTCGCCTAGGGCATAAATGGAGGTCTAGGCAGGGAAAGCAAGGAATTGCCTACCCAAGCAAGAAATCTTGCCACATACTGCACTGATATGCCAAACGGGTTATATTCCAATGGCAGTAGACAATAATTAACTTATTTATATGCCCTATAATAATCACAAATACACTACAAGTAAATTTATATTACCGCCTAGGCCACGCCTAGGGCGCTTAGGCACCGCCTAGGCACTAGGCGAAGGCCAACCGCCTCGTTTACGCTTACCGCCTTTTCCAACCCCTGTTGCCGTCTGCTGCGTCTGTCATCGGCCACGCTGGTGAACACAACATAGGCTCCGTGCTCAACAGGATACTCATCTTGTATGGCGCCGACTGGCCGGGCCGCTAGCTGCTGGGGCAGAGGAGGCGGCGGGCCGGCAGGTGGAGGAGGCAGAAGTCCATCTCCCTTGGCGATTCTGGTGAGCCAATGACACTTCCGAGTGGTGTGGTTGGACGGCTTTGCGCCGCTATGGAACTTGTAGGGTGCATCCAAGGTCTGCTCATAAGAGAAGGCGGACAACCAATTGGGCTTGCCGCCCTTCTGACGTTTCGGCGCTGCCTGCCCTTCCGGTTGCTGGTCCTCGACTGTCGCCACCTGCAGGCTGGTGGAAGCCGACTGGATGGCCTTCCGCTTGTTATCGCTTGGATGCTGTCGCCGGCTGGTATCATCAGCCGGAGTCCGAGGAGCCTAAGGTGCCACCTTGCTAGACGAATCAACTAGGATTTCCGCCTTCATGGAGGAGTCGGCCGTGGCGTGCTTGTTAGCGATGATCAACAGTTCGTCAAGAGTCGCATGCTCGTCGCAGAGAAGTTGGTGCTTGAGGAGGGCGCCTTCTCGGCACCCGGCGGTGAAGTACTCGATTGCCTGCACCTCATGCACGCCTTTGCAGGAGTTGCGCAGCTTGGCCCAGCATGCGAGATAGTCGTGAGTCGATTCGCGGGGCCCTTGGACGCACGAGGAGAGCTGTCGGGGCTTGGGAGGCTGCTTGTACGTGCTAGTGAGGTTGCGGATGAAGGCTTCGGTGAAATCAACCCAGCTGTTGATGCTACGGGGCTTCAGGCTGTTGAGCCATGTCCGGGCTGTGCCTTGAAGCATGAGCGGGACGTACTTCACGGCAACACGCTTGTTGCCGTTTGCTATGCCGACGGCCGTGGAGTAGTCGACCAGCCAGTCCTCCGGCTTCACGGAGCCCGTGTACTTGGGCGTATCTCTTGGGAGCGTGAACCCTTTGGGAAAGGGCTCATCTCGGATTCGTGGGCCAAAACAGGGCGGGCCTAATGCGTCTTCTTCTTCTAGTGCCAGGGATTGGTTGAGATGATCGATCCGATGGCGGGCATCGTTCTCTCCGGTTCCCTCTCGGCGACCAAGGCGGTCGCCGAGTGTCGGGTGCGTGACAGGCGGCGGAGTAGGGTGCCTTGCTCCACGGGGTAGAGGAGGAGGCGGATCACCTCGCCGCTCCACCGCTCGAGGGCGACCATCTTTGTCACGCTCGATGGAGAGGCAAGTCCGGCTGCGGCTGGCAGTCGGCTCGTTGCCTCTTCTTGCTCGGGCGCCACCAGTCGGCCTCCGGGACGTCGCGACATGGTCCTGGCGAGGGGGTGGTTCATCGTTCTGCTGGGCGGGCACTTCAGCGCGACAGCCGGCTTCGTGCTGCGCGGCGGCCGCGTCTAGGATCTGCTGGACTCGCGCCATCATGTGGCGGCGCTCATCGCCCTCATACTTGTCCATCCCATCCGTCACCGCCTGGGCGGCCCGGATGTTCTATGCAGGCATGGAGTAGACGGGGCGTTCTGCCCCGACATGCTGGTGATGGTTGCGCCACGCTCCGGATCGAGCCGATGCGGCTTGGCCCCTCAGGAGCCGGCGTGCCACCAACGGCTCGGTCCATCTCGCGCCGGTAGGCGTCGGAGAGCCGTCACATGTTGGCCAGTCGGCCAGCGCTCTCGAGGAGCTGGACGCGGCGTGCATCCAGCATCTCAGCATTTGCGTCTTCTGGGATGGGCGCCGACAGGTCTCGCAGCGCCGCATCGAGTGGGTCTCGAGCGCCTCCGTCCGAGCGCTCGCCACTATTGATGACAAGCACCTCCGTGACGGTGCTTCCACCGTTGTGCTCGCGAGGAGGCGGCTCGTCGTAGACCACCACATTGGTGGGAAACGCATCAAGCGACGCCATGCCAGAGTCGACGATCATCGGATCGGTGGAGCCAACAGACTCCAGGTCCACAGCAGGCTCGCTAGTGACGTGGAGCTGGTCGAGGAGGCTGATGAGGCGGCTCTTGGGGCAGCCGGTGCCCGCGTCAGAGGCCGGCTCATCGGAGAGGTGGATCTCGCCAACAAGGTCAGCGAGGCAGCTCGCCGCGCAGGCGATCTCCGCGCCGTGCAGCGCGTCGAGGCTGACGCTGTTGGGCGTGTTGGGCTGGCTTCGCTCGCCAGGAAGGAACAAGGTTCCCGTCCAGAGCAGGTCTCCGGGAAACGGTGCACCTCGCCCAACGGGTGGCTTATCATGGTGGGAGCGAGTAGGACGTCACCGGTGCCTGGAAGCGGGATAAGGCGTAGACACGTACGCCGGCGCACTTTACCCAGGTTGGGGGCTCTCCTTGGAGATAATACCCCTTCTCCTGCTCTGCGGGGTCTCCGCATGATCACTAAGGCACAAGTGATACAATGGTGCTCCTTGAGCTGTGTGCTAGAGGCAGAAGGAGGCAAGGCTATCTCTCTTCCTGCCCTAGAGTTGTGGCTAGTTCTAATGGAGTGGGAACCCTTTGCATGGGTGCCTTGGGGGGTTTATATAGGGGACAATTACATTTTTACCCCTAGTTGGTTCCTACCCACGGGTTTTGCCCTTACTTTTCGAGCTTGCTCAGTTTTGCCCTTACTTTTTCTGTCGAGATCCCTCGAATGCCCTTTGACTGTTTGACCAAAACTTTGAAAATTCATAACTAATTCATATGAACTCAGAAAAATGCAAATAAGATATCAAAATGTTCAGATAAACATTACCTTTATGGGCATATCATTTGCATTCAAGACAAAAGCATCATTTAAATTACCCGAGGTAATTAGTGTTATTAACATTATTAAAAATAAATAGGTATAAACAATATTTTTTTCATGAATAAAAATTACATGCAAATGTAGGTGATGTTTTCTGAACATCCTGATAACTTATTTGCATTTTTCAGAGTTTGTATCAACTTGTTATGAATGTTCTAACGACTTTGACCATTATTTGGAAACTTCATAACAAGTTGATACGAACTCAGGAAAATGCAAATAAGGTATCAGGATGTTCAGAAAACATCACCTACATTTGTATATAATTTTTATTCACGGAAACAATATTGTTTTTACCTATTTATTTTTAATAATGTTAATAACATTAATTACCTCGGGTAGTTTAAACGATGCTTTTGTCCTGAATGCAAATGATATGCCCATAAAGGTAATGTTTATCTGAACATTTTAATATCTTATTTGCATTTTTCTGAGTTCATGTGAATTAGTTATGAGTTTTCAAAGTTTTGGTCAAACGGTCAAAGGGCATTCGAGGGACCTCGATGGAAAAAATAAGGGCAAAACTGAGCAAGCTCGAAAAGTAAGGGCAAAACCCGTGGGTAGGAACCAACTAGGGGTAAAAATGCAATTGTCCCTTTATATAGGCCTACCCCAGGGGTACAACGGTAATCTTGGCGGGTGCTGGACCCGGCTGTCAGTGTCTCTGGCCTCCGTCTTCTCCGCCGACTCCTGGGGCCCGCCACCTGGTGGGCCCGGCCGACCGGTCTGGTACGGAGCCAATAGGCAGCTATCGCCGCTGGCGGGTCTAGTTGGTGGCTGCACTGTAGCCATGCTGCTAATGACGCGGGCTTGGTCAGCTCAGTGTGGCTCTGGTGGGAGATCACTGTAGCCACACCTTGTCTCTTCAGGTAAATGGTGTGCTCACTTCGAGGGAGGGGACGGCCGCCTGCTGGAGGCCGGCCCTCCCCAGATCCGACTGGTTCGGCATCCGCCGGCCTCCGAGCTATCACTGCCTGATAGGGCCCGCAACCTGCAGGCCATACCGACAGGTCGTCGTGGGGAACAGGGCTCCGCCTGTCTGGAGTGACGTCAAGGTGGGAGTGGCAACAGTGTCGTGCCGTGCGGAGATCTCCGCCCGTACGGGGCACTATGGCCACGCCAAGCCCAAGATTCGGGGGCGAGGGACTTCACTGTAGCCACGCCCTGTCTTGTCCTCTTGATGGGGGCGCAGACTCTGAGGGCGCCAAGTGGCCGCCTGCACGACGCCGCCCTCTCTAGAGGCCGGCTGACTGGAGCCGGCCGCTCTTGGTGCCTTCTGCTGGCTGTCGGCCATCTTTCGGTGGGCGGCCCTTGAGCCGGCCGGCCCCCGAAAGGCGGAGCTTCAGTTTGGGGCGTTACGGGGCGAAACCGGCCCGAAGTTTTGATAGGTCCAGGGGCTCCGGTGAGGCTACCCGTGGCCCATTACTCCGACACCGAGCACTCAAGGACTCAGGCTCCTGCCTGATCCACCAAATCTGATGCGCAAGTAAGGCCTTGAACACTTAATATCTTTGAAGACTAAACCCCCTTTGTAAATTTGCATTTTCATATAATCCCATGCAAGCCTTGTGGAGGGTGTGGAGTCCGGGGAGCACCATGGTGGCGGCGGCCGCGGACAAAGGTCTCATGAGCGCGTTGAGGGCGTCGTCCTTGCGCTTGAACTAGAGCCAATTGCCGCAGGAGCTCTGCGCTAGCAGCACCTACCGGTGGCCGTCGATGCGGGCCGGCAACGGCCGAAACGCAGAGCCGGGCAGGCTGTAGAAACTCAGGTCTGGCAAGGTGATCCACGGGAAGTGTGCCGGTAGGGTGGGGTTCTCCCGCGTAGCGGCACGCCAGTGACGGCAGCCAAAGCGCACGCGGTTGAGGAGGCACAGCGGGAGGCGGAGGAGCACGGCGTCAGCGAGGTCTAGCGGGAGGTTTGACCAGGATGCCGGTGCCATCGATCGATCTAAAGTAGGAGAGATCAAATCGAGTCTAGCCTGTAAGATATACCGTGTGGAAGAGATCGTAATTCATGACTTATAGCAATTGCCTATGGCAAATTAAGGACACGCACTAAACTACAACAGCTATGGTAGGTCACGTCTCACGTACATCGGGAGAGTTGTATCCGCAATTCTTTTCTTGAAAGGCAAAAATACGTGCCTCGTTCATAAACAGAATACTTGGAGAATGAAAAACAGATGTGGACTCCTGTGGAAGCTTAGGGCCCGTTTTTGCAGCTTATATCAGATTATTGCAAAAACAAGTCAAAATCCCAAAGCACTCGTTTTGATGAGTTGAACTTAACTTATTTTCATCTCATCCTTCACAATGAAAATAAGCTAGGGGGTATGATGGCTTCCCGCAGCAGTCACTGAAAAGTGAAAAACGAAAGGGTACATCTCCTTGACTCCTAGCTGCACAGAATCACAAAGGAAACGCCACTGCAGGATCTACCCAGTGGGGGGCTGGTCAGAACCAGAATATGGCTGGTCCCTCTGATACTGGATTCCAGGGGCAACATCAGTAAATGATGCAAGGGCCTCAAAACCCGAGATCTGACCAAGGACATGTAGGAGAGCAGAAACAGCACGCTGGAAACCCTCAGCAGTCTGGCTATCAAAGACAGGGCACCAATGCCACCTCAATTGCTCAGACTCAAAAAAAGGGCAAACCTGCAGGGAAACCCAAACAGAATTTCAACAGGGAAAAAGGAGTCTCTGGCTCGGAATACGTGGATGTGATATGCTACAGCTATATGGGGAGCCTGGGCATCACAAAGCCCAGTGCCCAAAGCCCCCAGCATGTTTCATATGCAAGATGGTGACACATAAGGTTGAGGAATGCCCAGTCAGAAAGAAACCCAGGACCCCTGCGAAATTTGTTTGCAGTGCTGCACCCAGCTTAGGATTCTATCAAATAGACGTGCCTGCTGTAAATGAGCAACAGATGGGGCACAGGAAGAATGTTGGAATTGTCTGTGTTGAATCTGGACAAGCAAGTAAGAGTGAGTTAGCCCACAACTTCTCCCTCATATACAAAACAAACTGGCCTTGGCTGATCAGGAAACTTGATGAGTGGACATACCTGGTCAAGTTCCCTCCACATATCCTTGTAGAGGAAGTGGCTGGATATCCAATGTTTGGGTTGCCAGAAATGGATGGTGTCACAGTCAAAGTAGAGGCTTGGAAGGGAGACCTAGAACACTATGGTGAGCTCCAAAAGGTTTGGATCCATCTGAGAGGAGTGGCCCCTGCATGGGCTGAATGGGCAGTCCTAGAGCAGTTTGCATCTGTTTTTGGCACCCTAATTGATGTAGATTGGCAAGGCAACTTCAAGACCTTCTTTGAAGTGGTCAGAATCAAAATCAGGTGCAAAGACGCTTCTAAAATTCCTACTGATAGGTTTTTTGGAATAGGAGACAAACTCTACAAGATCCTAATCCAAGTTGAGCCACCTGAAGAAGACTTCGAAGATGATGATCTATTAGAAGACGACCTAGAAGGGAATAGAAAAGAAACTGAGGAAGCTGGTCCTGGTGTAGATGATCGGAACACTACCAATAGCAGCAAGGGTGGGGGGACTACTAGCTCCACCTCTTCTCTGACCAGCAACAAAACCTCTGGAACTAGTGCTGGGACAAACTCTAGGCAAAAAACCATGGAATATCTACAACAACTACCTGATCTTTGCTCCACAGACCAAACTTACTCCTTGCTGTAGGAAATGGATCTGATGGGAGAGGATGAGGAAGATGAAGATATCATGGGGGAATCTGCTGAAGAGGAAGATATGGAACTAGAAAACACTGATGATGTGGTGTTCAGCCCAATGCCCAACAACCATGCCGCAATTCCTCAGAACTACAAGGCTCCAGTAAAATAGAACTGGGGGCCTGTGCAAGCCCAAAGGAAGAGCAGCAGGGTGGATGTAGGGGACAGGAGAATGCTGGAAATTGCTATGGATACCAAGAAAGTTCAAAATCTGGAGGCTAGCAAAACTGAGGTTAAAGGTACTATTGTCAAAACCTCCTTTGAACACTTTACTAATCCTGAATTTATTGTTGTAGCTAGCAAAATTGGGGTGGAAATATATACTGATCTTATTTTATATGATAGCCAAAATGATATGCAGTTACATAGAAAAAAGCTCACCATATGCCTGAAGGGCAAAATGGTGCTAGTTTATTAAACCATGCTGAAACTAATATTAACCTAGGAACCTTAGACTCCAGTAAAACCCCTAACAAGCATAGGAGGCCTGATTCTGATGCACCTCCTGAAGGGGGGTTGCACACAGGTGATCCTATAGATTCTCCTAGAACCCCCTCTACCCCTGAGGGTTTAAAAGGACTCTCATCAGTTATTCATGATTATAGTGTGGGCTAGACTCATATTAGCAAGTATGGACGGGGCAAGCACCCTAGGAAAACCTTATACAGATGAATGCTCTCTTTTGGAACATTAGAGTGATTACAACCCCTGGGAAGAAACCCTGTATTATTGATATTATTTCTAAGCATAATCCTAGTATTGTTTCCTTCCAAGAGACTAAGAAAGAGCACCTCACCCCTGTTTTTTCTGAAGTCCATTAGTTGTAATAGGAATTATGACTGGCACCACCTACCTGCTGAAGGCACTTCTGGTGGGGTGTTAGTAGGAGTGGACCTGGACATCTTCAATATCACTAGCTGGGTCCCTCTTAAGTTTTCTGTTACATGTAATCTAGTGCTTAAGAATAAGGATATTCCCTTTAGATTTATTGTAGTTTATGGGTCTCCTTATGATGAAGGGAAAGATGATTTCCTTTCATAGTTGCATAGTATCTTCATTGATAATCACCAGCCTACTTTAATAGGGGGTGACTTTAACATGGTGAGATACCAAAAAGATAAAAGCAATGGCAGGATTAACCACTCTTCGAGTGACAAATTTAATGCCTGGATTGATATCTGGGGCCTTCTAGAAATTAGAATGTCTGGTAGGTAGTTTACTTGGGCCAACAACCAAGAAAACCTAATTGTGTCTACCATTGATAGGATTTTTTGTACAACAGAACTAGATCATATTTTCCCCTTGAGCAACTCACAGGCTCTGCCCAGAACTGGGAGTGATCACACACCCATCCTCTGGAACTCAGGGATAGACTGCAATCCTAGGAAGCCTAGCTTTAAATTTGAAAAATGGTGGCTTCTCCAAAAAGATTTTAAAGATTTAGTTATCAAAAACTGGTCTGCCCTGTCAAAAGCACCACCCCTATTGACATATGGCAAGAGAAAGCCAGGAGATTTAGAAAATTCAGTAGAGGATGGAGTAGGAATGTAGGTGCCAAGCTTAGGAAGCTTAAGCTTTCCCTAACCGAAGAATATGACAGTCTTGATATTAGATCAGAATTTGTCCCCCTTTCTGATCAAGAGTCAGGTAGAACGAAAGAGATTATTTCTGAACTTCAAGGCATCTGGCTCAAAGAAGAGACTAAGGCTAGACAGAGATCTAGAGATAGAGACATACTAGAAGGAGATAGGAACACCAAGTATTTTCCTGCTGTAGCCAACCAGAGAAGGAGGAAAACCCTCATTCATGCTCTGGAAGGGCCATCTGGGACTGCTACAGATACTAATGATATGCTAGACATAGCCACCTCCTACTATAAGAACCTCTTCCAGAAATAAGATAGGAAAGGGTTCACCCTTAATGATCACTTCTTTTCTAAGAATGAGAAAGTTA
Source organism: Triticum aestivum (assembly GCF_018294505.1). NCBI lineage: Eukaryota > Viridiplantae > Streptophyta > Magnoliopsida > Poales > Poaceae > Triticum > Triticum aestivum. Next base: position 654,981,125 of record NC_057804.1, read on the forward strand.
AAGATTCTGATAATACTGATTTACAAAAACCTTTTACTGAATAGGAAGTGAAGGAAGCTATATTTGGGTCATACCCTGAGGGGGCCCCTGGCCCAGATGGGCTATCCTTCCTTTTTCTACAGCATTTTTGGGATACCATTAAAGGGAATATTATGGCCATGTTCACTTCCTTTCACAATGGGGATTTGGATATTTACATACTTAACTTTGTTGTTCTTACTCTTATCCCTAAAGAAAAGGATGCCACTGATATGAGGAAGTTTATACCCATTAGTCTTCTTAACTACATTTTTAAAGTTTTTACCAAGGTTCTTACTAATAGATTAGCCATCCTTATGAACTTACTTACCTCTAGCAATAAATCTGCATTTATTAAGGGTAGATTCATCCTAAAGAGTGTGGTAAGTGGAGGAAGTGGATCTACCAAATCACCCACTTAGGGTCTGTAGGGGTTAAAATTAATGGAGTAGAGGGTAATTTTTTCACCACTGGAAAAGGACTGAGACAGGGGGGATACCATTTCCCCTCTCCGGTTCAATTTAGTGGTGGATGTTCTTAGAAAAATGCTTGCTAAAGCTGTGGCCAATGACTTGATCAAAGGCCTCTGTTCTGACCTGCTTCCTAGTGGTGTGGTCTGCCTGCAATATGCAGATGACACAATTCTCAGTTGAGATATAGAAAAATAAAGAGAATCACTCAAACTAGGAGGCCCAGGACGTTGTTCTGTAGGCGATAATGGATCCGTGAAATAAAGCCGGGGGGGGGGGCTATTTCGTCATAATGGATCCGTGAAATCTGTGGACGGGAAAAGAGATTCACCACGGGTGACTTCATGTTAACTGAAACTACACAGTAACTGGCAAGCTTTATAAAAGATGCAAGCCTTAGTATTCGTTCAAGATCATAATAAGAAATTATAATTTAAGGTAAAGACGTCAGCAAGTTCATGAGTTGGCCTCACCTCGGAGCATCCCAACAGAAGCCAACCCACAGCTAGGCGCATCAGCATGATCAAATGCGTGTACGACGGTGGACGCCTCATACACGGTTGTCTGATAACCGATGGACAAAGGAGAAGGAGAGCCTCATCAGTAGCATCATGGTGGATTTCAAACCCAGCGTTGTGCTCCGCCCAACGAACATGGACGCCGGCGGCGGCGGCCCGGTGGAGCTCGAACCCGAGAGACTGCTGCTTGCTGGGAGGGGTCAGGGAGTGTCGGAGCACAGGAGCATTGACGTGAAGAGAGAGTAGTTCGGGGAGATTACTGATGGACATAATATACTGCAAGTTTGCAACCAAGCAGTATTCAACTCAAAGTCATTAGCCAACAAATTCCATGTTCCAAGCGATACGGTTTCTCGGGCTCAGACTTAATTTCCCCAGCGTGTGCGGCAGTTGAGACATCAAACTTTTTAGAGGAAGGCCATCACTGCGAGAAGACGGAGCTAGTCGTGCCTCCTTTTGGCTTCTCTGGCCAGCGGCGCCAGAATACGACCAAGAGTGTTATACCCAGCAGGAGCAGTCATCTCATCCTCCAAAAACAAAGCCAATATTTATATACAGATTACAGAGATACAAAACCAAGCTTGGAGTAACTTTTAGAACACATGCACGAACGATGAACAAAAAATAAAATAACCTGCTGCACTAGAAGTAGAACGTTGTTGTCATCGTGAAATGTAGACTGGACATCAGATTCAGCTTTGAAAACTCAGTCTTCAAACCTTGGCCACCACAGGCCTCACGAAACTACTGATAAAAGTGAAAGAAAATCCAGTGAGAACCACCGATCCGTGTAGAAAAAGATATACTCAATTATTTTAACATTTTCACAATACCTGAATTGTGGTCATATTCTGCCAGGTTAGTGTAGCTTTCAGAGCACTCGAGTAAACGTGTATCACCTAACTAATTTAAGGTGTTCTCTTCACGTCCATATTTTCCTGAATGCATAAAGGTTATATAATTAATGTTCTCGCTGAAATTGAACTTCTCTTATTGGGTTCACCTACATATATTTTTTTGAGAAAGTTCTTTCCATTTTTCTCTCCTCTTTTTTTTTTGATATATTATGCTGCAAATTTCTTGATTATTCTTTGCTGCAAAATGTCAGGCTCACTTAGTTGTAACAGGATTTGGGAAAAACTGCTTATAGTGGTATTTAATCAATCTGCTTTGTTTCTTCTATGGATTTATAGCATGAAGAATCAATATGAGAAAATAGATATAACTAAATCCCATGATTTCTTCGGCAAATGAATGTTTACAAACTGCAATTCACATGTATAGGACATCATCAGACAATGTTATACTTACAGTTCTAATACCTAGTACATAGATCACGCAAAGGATCTGACAAATATTACTGGAGAAGGGCAGAAGGTGGTCATGAAAATCCAGCGTGATTGCTCAAGCAGTTCGTATCTATACACAATTTAATTTATATATGTGCTAGGAGGATCGATGCACCAGCGTGATTCCTGAATTTTCCTTACCGATCGGAGAGGCTCTGCTCTGTGCTGCTACAACTAAGATTACACAGTACTGTAATCTGAATTCCCCTGCATTAATATGACAAAAACCAAATATTATACAATAGCCAACTAAATACAGTTGTTTTCATTCAAATGCAGGTCCATTGATTGACGACAGGGAAGTTGTGCGAAACTGAAGAAAATGTGTCTGCCCGTGGTCGGATTGCCGGGAAGTTGTGGAGTTTGGTGCGTCCGTCCGGAGCAGGGGACGTGCAGGCCGGGACGTGGAGCAAGGGACGGGCAGGCCAGCGTGTCAGCGTTCCGGCGTGGAGGGCGGTCTTGTTTGGCCGGCATGGAACATGCATGGAGTTCGACCCAGCTGGCCGCCCGCAGCTGGCAGTGGGCTAGGCAGACCGGCGGCGCGTGACGGTTGGTGATGTCGGCAGCCTACGGAACTCACCGGCTGTGTGAGTGGCCATGGCGAGGACCTCAATCAGTCGTCTGGCACGCCCGTCGAGCTTGAGGATGTGGGGATTCCTCCGTCCAGGGAGGGGAGAGGAGCGGCTCTAAAAATTGTATGAAAAATATACCATTAATGCAAACTTCTTAGCACAAAAGTACGTGAATAAGGTTGGCATACTACCTCAAAAGATAATCTTCCCATAGTCATTCTACCTGTTCATAAAGAAATTACTTGTGAATATAATTAGATCATCATACGTTGTATGATGCATTAGTTCCAAAACTCACATGAATCTACTTGATGCCTTTCTTTGAAATAAGAAGAATGTCACTCCTTATTTTTGCCATCGATTCCTCTGCCGTTTTTGCTATTCTCATTGATGTACAATAAGAACATACATAATGCAAACCCCTTTTGCAGGGACATGAAAAGGCTGATAGTACTTCTATAGTGGCATATATCAAATAGCTTTACCGGCACAACCATACATGCCCTAAATACAACAGAATGATGCGATCCTCCCCCTCCCCCTCCTCCCGTGTCGCCCCCGCGCGGCGGCCGGGAGGAAACCCTATCCCGCCGCCGCCAGGTCCCCCAGCCTTCCTCCCCCTCCTCCCTCACCGTCGCCCTAGGCTCGGCTGGGAAACGGGGCGGCTCCCTCCGGCGTGGGGCGGCGCGGGGCAGCTCCGTCCGGCGTGGGCGCGGTGCGG
>NC_057804.1:654985269-654993963 GCF_018294505.1 Triticum aestivum
GGGGTGGGCCGCCGGCCGCCGCGGGGCTGGCCGGGTTCCGCCCGTGCCTCTGGTGGGCGCTCGACGCCGGTGACTTGGTGGCGGTGGTGGTGGAGCGTGCCAGCCGGATCTGACGCTTTGTTTCCGGCGGGCAGCGCGGGTTGGGGCATCGGCCCGGCGTGGCTGCTGCTCCGGCTGTGGGCTGCGGCGGTGTTTCATGGTGCCGCGGTGGCATCACGGCAGTTTGGCGGGCCGGCTGCGGCGACGGCTGGTTTCTCAGTGTCGGCTCGTTTGTAGGCAGTCCGTTTCGACCTGCGATCCCTCTCCCTCGTCGTCCGGCATTGCCTCGTCGAAGGGCAGGTCCTTCCCCAGCTACGATCCATCACCCGTCTCGCGCCCGGCAGCAGGACTGCTCGTCTCGCGCCTGGCAGCAGGACCGACCCCGTCTCGCGCCCGGCAGCAGGACCGTCCCCGTCTTGCGCCCGGCAGCAGGACCGACTCCGTCTCGCGCCCGGCATCAGGACCGACCTAGTCTCGCGCCCGGTGCTGTTGGACGGGTCGATGGAGGTTAGTTTTGGCCGGCCCTCTGGGTCTCGTTGTTGGGGGGCACCCAGGGGTGCGAAAGGTGGGTCCTTTCCGCTCGTTTCTTCGGTTGGGGTAGCGGCGGGCATCAGGTGAGGTGGTATCCAGGTCTGGGAGGCCGGGGCGGCGGCCCTGGTGGTGTCTCCGCGGTGCTCTTGGGCAGAGCCCGTGGATTGGTGTTGCCCGGTGGCCATGGCCATATGGGTGGCGTGGTCGTCGTGGGTGTGGCGTTCGGTCGCGATGAATGTTGGCCGGGGTGAAAACCTGCTCTATCCTCGGACGGACCGGCGGCGGCGTTGCTCATTCCCTTCTTGAAGGCGTCGTCGCGGCTCTCATCGGCCAGTGTGTTGCTCCAGGGGAAACTCTGATCGTCAGGTCGGGCGGTGGCGGCGCGTTGGTGTCGTAACCTTCTTGAAGGCGCCGCCTTGGAGTGCACAGTTCGTCATATGCGGCTTCATCTCTTCGCGGTGGCGTGTTCACGGTGAAGGACCTCAATTGCTCTGTTGTGCTAGGGGTGGTGTTGCTGCGCTCAACGCCTACGTATCCCGCCTTGGGTGTGTGTGTGTGTTGTGGTGGGGTGCGTTTGTTCTTGGGCTCTGGTTGATCATTGCTTTATTTATAAAGCGGGGCAAAAGCCTTTTTCGGTAATACAACAGAATTCTTTCGGTCTTAGCACATGACGAAAAAACAAACTTGTGATGGGGCTTGTGGAGTTGTGGTGGAGGTTGTTACCTGATGCAGTGGCCACACACGCGCTAGTTGAGGGCTCACGGTGCACGCCTCACAGCGACCTGGATCTCGGAGGGCCTCGACGTCGTCGGGCAGGGCGAGGAGATCGGAGAGAAGAAGAGAACGGCAGCGCGAGGACGCGAGGAGTGCATGCGTCGGGAGGATCGTGTCCAGGGCTTGTGTGCATAGCTTGGTCTTCGGCGGCCACCTCGAGCCCCTTCCGTGCGAGGGTGGCTAGGCCTCGTCCGATTTTTTGTTCGCTAGTCATAGTTGTCCCTCGTTAAATTTCGTTGGTTATATTTCGTAGATTTTTTTAGGACGAAAAAAACCAGCAGAGGTGGGAAGAAAATTGACCGGCGGAGACTACCAACTGCTCCATTAGAAATAGAGATAATCCACATACCAAATTACCAATACAGCGACACTATGGCCATGCATCTTTGCGCCACACGGCCAAATTTCGTGTTTTGACCTTTTTCTTAATTAAACTTTAGAGGATTCGAAAAAAATTAGCGATCTGATCCTTTTTCTTACTGTCGTAGTCTTTGACGGTAGGGTTACATTGCCTACCGCCAAAATCAATGGCGGTAGAACTTAACTGCGCGTCCGCGCCGTCACATCCATTTTACGTGGAAAAATACGCTACCGCCAGGACCTTTGGCGGTAGGCTGTGTATTCCTACCGCCATGTGCTTCGGCGGTAGGCCTACTTGATCATTTTTGCGCGGAGTCACATGCACGTTGCGTAGCAGGTGTAAGGCCAACTCCACCGCGCGACCCTATCCTGTCCGGGCCCGTCCGTTTGGGGGTAAAACGGACAAACCGGGCGGCCCAGCGCACGGGAGCAAACGAACTTTTGTCCGTTTTGTGTCCGCTTTCGACCCATCCGCGGCCCAAGTTTGCGCCGCTTTTGGGGTAAAACGGACACCACGCGGACACGCCGGTCGTCTGCGCGTGTCCTCCCCTGGACCTCCGCTGGCCCGCTCGTCGGTGGCACAGGATGGGCCTTTTTCTATCCGCCCCCCTCCCTCCCTCACGCCGCATCCCACTCCACTCTTCTCCACTCTTCCCCACTCTTCCCCTCGCCGCCCGCCGCCGCCGCCGCTACCATTGCGGCCGTGCAACACGGATGCGCGCTCGCCCAACCCCTTCCCCTCGTCGCCGCCGAGCTACCCAACCACGGCCACCTAGTTTGCGCACCCGCCGGCCGGATTCGGGGCGGATCCGGTCGGTCTTGAGCTCGCCCGGCTGTGGGAGGCCGGGCCGCGCCATGGACTGGCCGGGCACCTCGCCGGAAGGCCCTGGCAGGGCCGCAAGGTCACATGCAGGCAATGGCTCGTCCTCTAGCCGCTCGGATCTCCGCCGTCGGTGGCCCGCCGGCAGATACGCGAATGGCGGCTGGCCGGGCTCGGTGCTTGGCCAAAAGCTCATCGGCGCACCGTTGCCCCTCATCAAGTGCGACCACTGCCCAAGGATGATCGTGCGCCGCGTGTCCACAACGCCGGAGCATTCCGGATGGGTGTTCTTCAAGTGCTTAAACGATGGGGTACGTGTTTTTTTAGCTTCGGTTTGTGCTCTCGGATTAGATTAGTTGTGCTAACTTTAAGTTTTATTGTGTAAAATGGATGCAAGTTTTGGTATTGGTAAGAAGAGTACATCGATATATTGATAGAGCGAAATCTAGTACATTTAGCTAGCCTAGAGGCTGTAGATGAAACAAGTGCACTTGTTGCTAGATTAGAGGCTAGGCACAATACTACGTGTGAGGAAGCAACGTCGACTTCTGGCTTGAAGAAGAAAGGAGGATGCAACGTCGAGCCTCCTCCACAGATGAACAATGAGTGCATCGAGAAGGCCCTAACCCAACTCAAGGGAGCAGTTATGGAAGTTGGGTATCTTCTCAAATGTATTCTTGTGGTTCTTGTTTTCTTTGGCCTTACTTTACTAGTCAAAATGTGATAATGTATTGTCATGTATCAAAAATGAATGATGAAAAAAAGTTTAAGGACTTGCAAAGAAAAATGCACGCGGACAAGATGCGGCCGGGAAGCGTCCGCGCGCTGGACTCATTGCCACCGCATTTTGGAAACTGCCCGGACACGACCCCATTCCTCTACCCAAACGGACAGAATCCGGATAAAACGGACGTCCGTTTGGGGTCGCGCGATGAAGTTTGCCTAATACCGTCTGTGGCCTCCTGTTCACACACCCCCAGCTTGTGAGCGTAGGCTGCTCCATCTCGAATAAACAAAGATGAAACGAGGCCCTTGCACTTAAACTGAGAAGAAGGAATTGTCTGTGTTTATAACCAAACAGTGATAAGGCTGTAGAACAGACTAGACATCAAGTTGCAGACCTGGCATGACACTGCACATGTATAGTCTATGTCAATCGTCACAACGAGCATTGGCCTACCTTTGCTATGAGCTAGGTACACGTGAGTTGCAAATTACTACACCTAGAGATAGCATGCATGTGTTGATCAGCCTTTCCAGGAGACAGTAAAAAAGAAAAGGAAAAACCTACAACTAGTAGTAGGAGTACTGTACTAGAGCAAAGCCTACGCTCATGCATGCATGCTACGCTTTGAATAATGGTTGAATAATGGAAAAGACATGCCCACTGACTGAAATGTCTTTGAATAATGGAAAGGACATGCATGCTACGCTTTGGCATTGCCTTTACTAGTGCAGACCTTACACTAAGTAGAAAACAGGGCTACCGTTCAACCCTGGACAGCCCGTTAGTCTCGGTTCTTCAAGAAGCGGGACCAATGGGGATATTAGACCCGGTTCGTGAGTTCAGGGGGCCGGCCGGGGCCTCGTGGGCATTGGTCCCGATTCGTGTAGAACCATTTGTCCCGGTTCGAGCCACGAACCGGGACCAATGGTCCTCGCTGCTGGCCCACAACCATTGATCCTGGTTTGTGGCATGAATCGGGATAGAAGGGGTGGCTTTAGTCCCAGTTCATGTCACGAACCGGAACAAATAACTTGCCTATATATACCCACCACAGCGGGAGAGCACTCCACAGTGCTCTGTTTTTCAATCCGGCGAGGAGAGGGCATTTGGGTGCTCTAGTTCACCTCCTATGCACATGAGGTGTTCGATGAAATGCCCGAGCCACACTAGTTAAGCTTTCTCCTCTCGAAGCTTGACCTAGGAGCTCTATTTTTTCGAGATTTGTCTAGATTTAGGGGGCCGTCACGCCCCGTCCCCGTTTTCACCGCCATTGATCGCCCGCGTCAATCTCGTCGCCGGCACCACTGTGGTGAGCCTCTTGTTCTTATCTTCTTTATGATACTTGTCTGATTTTCTTACTTTAGATAGATATTTGTCTGATTTTCTTAATTTTGACACACATAATTATATGTAATGCACGCAGATGAACTGACAATGGATGTATGGTGACAGACACACCTCCGAGTACATTAAGGGCGTGCATATTTTTCTCGAAGTGGCTGAGGCAAACAAGCAGAATGGTTTTATGTGTTGTCCATGCAGTAAATGTGGGAATACGAGGTCTTACTCTGACCAAAAAATCCTTCACACCCACCTGCTTTACAAGGGTTTCGTGCCACACTATAATGTTTGGACGAGGCACGGAGAAATAGGGATTATGATGGAATACGGCGAAGAAGAAGAGGACGATGACAACTATGTGCCCCCTGAATACGGTGATGCTGCAACGGGGGGAGCTATTGAAGATCAAGAGGAACCAGACGATGTGCCTGATGATGCTGCAACGGGGGAAGCTGCTGAAGATCAAGAGAAACCAGACGATGTGCCCGATGATAATCTCCGCCGAGTCATTGTCGATGCAAGGACGCAATGCGAAAGTCAAAAGGAGAAGCTGAAGTTCGATCGCATGTTAGAGGATCACAAAAAAAGGTTGTACCCCAATTGTGAAGATGGCAACACAAAGCTGGGTACCGTACTGGAATTGCTGCAGTGAAAGGCAGAGAATATTGTGCCTGACAAAGGATTTGAGAAGGTACTGAAAATATTGAAGAAGAAGCTTCCAAAGGATAATGAATTTCCCGACAGTACGTATGCATCAAAGAAGGTCGTATGCCCTCTAGGATTGGAGGTGCAGAAGATACATGCATGCCCTAATGACTGCATCCCCTACCACGGTGCGTATGAGGATTTGAACGCATGCCCGGTATGCGGTGCATTGCGGTATAAGATCAGACGAGATGACCCTGGTGATGTTGACGGCGAGCCCCGTGGGAAGAGAGTTCATGTGAAGCTGATGTGGTATGCTCCTATAATACCACGGTTGAAACGACTGTTCAGAAACAAAGAGCATGTCAAGTTGATGTAATGGCACAGTGAGGACCGTAAGAAAGACGGGAAGTTGAGAGCACCTGCTGACGGGTCGCAGTGGAGAAAAATCGAGCCAAAGTACTGGGCAGAGTTTGCACGTGACCCAAGGAATGTATGGTTTGGTTTAAGCATGGATGACATTAGTCCTTTCGGGGAGCAGAGCAGCAATCACAGCACCTGGCCCGTGACTCTATGTATGTAAAACCTTCCTCCTTGGATGTGCATGAAGCGGAAGTTTATTATGATGTCAGTTCTCATCCAAGGCCCTAAGCAACCCGGCAACAACATTGATGTGTACCTAAGGCCATTAGTTGAAGAACTTTTACAGTTGTGGAATGGAAATGGTGTATGTGCGTGGGATGAGCACAAACAGGAGGAATTTAACCTCCACGCATTGCTGTTTGTAACCATCAACGATTGGCCCGCTCTCAGTAACCTTTCAGGACATACAAACAAGGGATATCACGCATGCACGCACTGTTTAGCTGACACCGAAAGTATATACCTGGGAATCTGCAGGAAGAATGTGTACCTGGGCCATCGTCGATTTCTTCCGACTAACCATCAATGTCGAAAGAAAGGCAAGCATTTCAAAGGCGAGGCAGATCACCGGAAGAAGCCCGCCATGTGTACAGGTGATCACGTACTTGCTATGGTCAATGATTTACACGTAATCTTTGGAAAGGGTCCCGGCGGACTAGCTGTTCTGAGTGATGCTGGGGGACATGCACCCATGTGGAAGAAGAAATCTATATTTTGGGACCTACCCTACTGAAAAGACCTAGAGGTCCGCTATTCGATGGACGTGATGCACGTGACGAAGAACCTTTGCGTCAACCTGCTAGGCTTCTTGGACGTGTATGGTGAAGACAAAAGATACAGCTGAGGCACGGGCGGACCTGCAACGTTTGCATGAAAAAGACGGCATGCCTCCAAAGCAGTATGAAGGTCCTGCCAGCTACGCTCTTACCCAAAAAGAGAAGGAAATCTTCTTTGAATGCCTGCTTAGTATGAAGGTCGCGACTGGCTTCTCGTCGAATATAAAGGGAATAATAAATATGGCAGAGAAAAAGTTTCAGAACCTAAAGTCTCATGACTGCCACGTGATTATGACGCAACTGCTTCCGGTTGCATTGAGGGGGCTTCTACCGGAAAACGTCAGATTAGCCATTGTGAAGCTATGTGCATTCCACAATGCAATCTCTCAGAAGGTGATCGATCCTGAAATCATACCAAGGCTAAGGAGTGATGTGGTGCAATGTCTTGTCAGTTTCGAACTGGTGTTCCCACCATCCTTCTTCAATATCATGACGCACGTCCTAGTTCATCTAGTTGACGAGATTGTCATTCTGGGCCCCGTATTTCTACACAATATGTACCCCTTTGAGAGGTTCACGGGAGTCCTAAAGAAATATGTCCGTAACCGTGCTAGGCCAGAAGTAAGCATCTCCATGGGCCATCAAACAGAGGATGTCATTGGGTTTTGTGTTGACTTCATTCCTGACCTTAAGAAGATAGGTCTCCCTAAATCACGGTATGAGGGGAGACTGACTGGAAAAGGCACGCTTAGAGGGGAGACAATAATATGCAGGGACAGATATTCTTGGTCTCAAGAACACTGCACAGTTCTACAGAACTCTACCTTGGTGACCCCTTATATTGATGAACACAAGAACAGTCTGCGCTCCAAACACCCGGAGCAGTGCGACGACTAGATTACATGTGAACACATCAGGACTTTCAGCAGTTGGTTGGAAGCACGTCTCAGAGATGAAAACACTGTTTGTTATGAGTTGTACTCGTTGTCCAGCGGACCATCTTTGACTGTTTCGATTTGGAAAGGATACACGATAAGTGGGAATACATTTTACACGATCGCCCAAGATCAAAAGAGCACCAAGCAAAACAGCGGTGTCCGCTTTGATGCGGCCACCGAGAGGGGAAAGGACACATATTATGGTTACATAGTGGACATATGGGAACTTGACTACGGAGTAGATTTTAAGGTCCCTTTGTATAAGTGCAAATGGGTCAATCTGTCAGGAGGCGGGGTACAGGTAGACCCACAGTACGGAATGACAATCTTGGGTACACTAACGAACCGTTCGTCCTAGCCAATGATGTGGCACAGGTTATCTATGTGAAGGACATGTCTACCAAACCGAGAAAAAGAAAAAATAATGAAGCGAATACATCATACGATGAGCCAAAGCGCCACATAGTTCTTTCAGGAAAAAGGGGCATCGTGGGAGTGGAGGGCAAGACAGACATGTCCGAAGATTATGAAAAGTTTCATGAAATTCCTCCCTTCAAAGTGAAGGCTGACCCAAGCATCCTGATAAATGATGAAGATTATCCATGGTTATGGCGCAATAAGGAAAGGACACAAGCGAATAAAAAGTGAAGACTTTCTCCACAACTATTATGATGATACCATGCCAACTTTCAATCTTTTTGTAGTTTATTTGAAATGCATGTTGTAACAGACAAGTTTCCGTATGAAATCCTGATACTTCGAAAGAGATTGGCGCAACCCTCTCAACTTTCTTGCATATACTTGTGGATGAAATGATGATACCATGCCAAAATAAAAGAGAGGCGCTATGCTCACCTGCACGTTGCTTAGCTTCAGGCCAACATGCAGGTGAGCACTGCGCTTCTCCCTTCATCGTCTCTCCACTCAGGGCTTATAAACCGCTGCGAGTGCCTCTCGCTTAGCGAGGTGGGACTAAAAAACAGCTGCAGAAAGAATCAACTAAAAAACTCTTTTACTGGTTCATGCCACGAACCGGTATTAAAAGGTGCTCGTGAGGCCCCAGCCTTAAAACCTGTACCAAATAAAATGCCTTTGTAACAGCCTTAGAACTGGTACTAAAGGAATCAACTAAAAAGCTTTTATAAACCTCTAGTATTATTGAAACTAAAATTATATAGAATTTTGTTACAAACTTTAATAGCAAAAAGAATTATCATAAAAGAAAATAAATAAGTAATTAGAATTTAGTTCAAAACATTAAAAGCAAAAAGAATTATCATAAAAGAAAATAAATAAGTAATTAGAATTTAGTTCAAAACA
>NC_057804.1:654994217-654995076 GCF_018294505.1 Triticum aestivum
AAGTAATTTGAATTTTGTTACAAACTTTAATAGCAAAAAGAATTATCATAAAAGAAAATAAATAAGTAATTAGAATTTTGTTCAAAACATTAAAAGCAAAAAGAATTATCATAAAAGAAAATAAATAAGTAATTAGAATTTTGTTACAAACTTTAATAGAAAAAAGAATTATCGTAAAAGAAAATAAATAAGTAATTAGAAACAAAAAAGAAAGCAAAAAAACTGGGAAAATTAAAAAAAAAGTGCCACCTACAGGGCCACCACGGCCTGCATACGACTAGAAACCCATTACTAGGGCCAGGATGCATGCCCACAAAAGGCCTAACAGGCCCACAAGCACAAAGAGTGATTTTAGGCCCGTAAGCCTGTAGTATAGAGGAGCTCGAAGTGGTTGGTTCGGCAGGGCTTATAAACCACTCCGAGCCCCTCTCGGCTAGCAAGGTGGGACTAAACATAGCACTGCACCGCGCCAGTTCCAGCACACGACCTTTGGTCTCGGTTGGTGCCACTAACCGGGACTAAAGGGGTGCATTGGTACCGGTTGGTGGCACCAATGCCTCTCTTTTGTCGTGGTTTCTGGCACCAACAGGGACCAAAAGTCTCTGTTTCCCGCCCTTTGGGCTACTGAAAAGAGGCCTTTGGTCCCGGTTGGTGGCACCAACCGGGACTAAAGGGGTGCATTGGTCCCGGTTGGTGCCATGAACCGGTACCAATGCTCTGCCTATATAAGCAGCCTCGTGAAAATTTGGTTCAGTTTGTTCTTCCCCGCCGCCCGACGCCGCCAGGCTGCCCGTCCGTCTCCGCCACGCTGTCGTCGTCGTCGCCCCGCGCCGTCCCGCGCCGCCACGATGCCGTCCCG
>NC_057804.1:654995676-655003707 GCF_018294505.1 Triticum aestivum
ATGATTTCTTTCTGTTGTAATTTTGTTCATAGAATTTTAATGATTTTTTTGTTCATGGTATTTTCTTTGTCAATTTATGTATATGTTCGTATTGTGTATGTATAGGAAAATTGTGCATGATAAAAGTCATTTATGAATATGTTCATACTTAGAATAGAGGAAAAAGGAAAAAATAAGAAGAGAAAGTGTTTAATATAGTTAGTTAGAAAAATAATAGAACTATAGTTAAATTAGTTTATTTTTAGTAAGTACTACTTTATTTTATTTATAGTAAGTGCTTCATATATAGTTGAACTAGCTAGTTAATTGAATAAACTACTTTATTTTACTATATATAGAAGTAGTTTGTTTTTAGTAAGTACTACTTTATTTATTTATAGTAAGTGCTTAGTAGTTGAACTAGTTGATATAATTAATAAAAATACTTTATTTAACTATATATAGAAGTAGTTCCCGCATCGACGTCGACGATGCCTATCCCGCATCCTCCTCGTCGTCGACTCGACGGTGGAGGCCTGCTTGATCAGGGCCATGTTCGGGATTGGGTTCCGCCGGGCTGGTATTGGGAGGTGCTACCTTCCTGGGGACGTAGGTTGGTGAGGAGGCAGCCCGTTGTTGACCCGATCCTTGTTTGGTGACGATCGCATGGGCCAGTGATGGTGCCGAGGCTTCCGGACACCGCGGAGGTGGTACGTCACCCTGTCAGCGAGGAGGACGAGCACGTCCGTCGCTACATGGTTGCATTGGAGGGATGGTTAGACAATACCTGGCAGGTTCTTCAGGGATCTCACTGGAGCTATGATCCTGTGATAGTTCCTTATCTTTGGGTGTCCACCGCCCGCGACGATACCCGTCGGGCGCTACGGTTCTAGCTGTATTAGCGATGCTATATGTATGATAGTATTCGAGGAGTATTAGTGATAATATTCGACGATGTACGGACACAAGAGATGATGTATTTTTTGTTATAATTGAATGCATGCTAATTTGAATACTACTTTATTTTATGATTTGGTTTTGCTTATTGAATGCTTATATTGGAAAAGTACTCCTACTTTGAATGCTAAAATTGAAGAGCACTCTATGTAGAAATCTAATTGCCCCCTCCATCATCCACGCCGTCGTGGGGTAGCTTCTCCTTCATTCCCGTGTGCTAGACAATTTGGTGTAATAATACACTCGGCAATGAAAGGAGGAGCTACGTACCATCACCGATAGCCAATCTGTGATTAATAATAATGATCTAATTTAGGTTTTTTAGTACATGTATTTAATTGTACAAGTTTAATATTTGAATTATGAACATAGGCCGGAAATGTCGTACTCGGACGACGAAAACCGCCACGACGACTGAGTTATGTGCGACAGGTTCATTGAACTATACAAAGATCGGCGCTTCAGCATTAAGCTCGAGGAGACCTTCGATGTTCATACAGTACGCAACGACGACAATAGTTTTTTTTCGTAATTAAGCACGACTTCAACTATTTTAACGTGTATTTTTCATCTTTTCCAATTCGACTAGCTTATCCCATGCTATGCAAGACGCTATGTCTTGGAGTGGATGGGTTTTGAAGATCATGAAAGTATGGAAACCAAAAAAATTCTTCTAAGGACCCATCATGGTGTGGATTTTAAAGTAAAGTTGTACAATGCTGAGAGTGTAACCCATTTTGGTTGCAAAAATTGGGAAGCACTTTGCAAGATGTATGGTTTTGATGAGGGTATGTTTGTCACCATGGATCTTGGTGATCCTACAATCAAGCAAGACAATATGGACATTTGGGTCCTTGTGGATACACCTCCAATTCTTCCCCCATGTGAGCTTAACATAGTTATTAAGTAATTTATATTGTTTATTTCAAAATAGTTGACAACTTATTTCCATTGACAGCTTATTTTCATTCTTCAAAGAATGTGCTAAAGATGGTAGACAAAACCCACTACACCGATGGCTCCGAATTAACTTATAAGGAGAAAAATCATCTGATCGCATTTTGTACTGATCTTGAGAATTACAATGTCTACAATCGAACTCCTCAACATTATGGTCAATACGTGCCACTAGTGCACGTGTTGAACTATGGTAACTACCATGGAGATACCCTGGTAAGATTTTTTACTATTACGACATCCGTGCATCTTTTTGCATACTTCCAAAACTAGTACATCATTGCTAACTACAAAGTTATTACTATGTTTTTCAAAAGATAATTTCGAATGATTGTGTGCCTCATCTGATGTATACGCATGGTCGCCTTGATGTTTTGAACATACAACCAGGTCGTCCTACGAATCTCAACTGTCCATACCAGATTTCTAAAAGAAGTGGAGACATGACAATCAAAGAATGGAAAAAAATGTATGGACAGTCGTAAGGAGCTTCTTGGAAGCAAAATGAAGCGAAGCGCAAGAATTTGAGACAGGATGATCTCCATTCTTCATAATGGAGAGTCAGGGTCTATATTGTTTAATGCTATTTTATCTTAAGAGTGTTTAGGTCTACCTGATACTGATGATGTGCTAAGAACAATTATGTAGGGTTGGGTTCGATGACTATGAGTATGATGATCGTCTGACTTGTTATTAATTAGAAGTTGTATGATGATGCATGATTAGTAGGACTTGTTATTATATATGATGATGTATGATGCGAGCATGAAGAGTTATTATATATCAGCGGGTGAAATGAACATAGCAGTAGCGTTGGTAAACCAAGCACAATAATAGGAGAGGATACTTCTCTCTATTAGCTAGCTAATAACAACCTAAATTAACCCCTAGAATCCCTAAACCAGCCACTTTCAAAAAAAACCTTAGCTGCAGCCAGCTTCTGACGTGTGGATGCCTTTTAGTCCCGGTTTATGTCACCAACCGGGACCAAAGGCCCCCCTGCCTGGGCTGCCCGCAGAGGCCACGTGGATGCCGAACTGTCCCGGTTCGTGTAAGAACCGGGACTAAAGGGGAGAGGCATTAGTAACGACCTATTAGTCCCGGTTCAAGAACCGGGACTAAAGAACCTGTCCACCGCACTCCCCGCTCCTCTACGGTTCGCCCCACCCCACGCGTTCGACCCCGGAGTACCTCTGGCCACGCCTCCCCATGCACGGCCGTCGCCTCCGCCGTTCGGCCACCTCATCGTCTGGCCGTCTCGAGCCTCCTCGTGCTTCCCCGACTCCACCAACGTCTTCCCCTCGTCCCACTGAGCCGCCCCACCCTCTTCCCCCTCGCCGGAGTGTCCACATCACCGGCGAACCTCATCGCCCAAGCCCTCTGAACCCCTCCTCGTTGCCGTGACCTCCCCTCCTCTCCACTCCACCCCGGCGCCGGCTGACACTCTGAACGGGTGCGGCCTGGCCCCGCGGTCCCACCGGTGTGCTCGGCCGGGCCGGAGATCGCTGGAGCGGCCCGCCCCATCGTCGGCCTCGCTCCTGTCCTCGCTCCTCTGTTCCCAATCGGGGGCATGGAGAGGAGGAAGAAGACGAGCGCGCCTGGGCCCCATCCCCTGCGCGTGGACCCCTCCGGTCAGCCTCTCCACGCGTTAACCAAGCCGGCCCCGCTTTGACCCTGCCCCGCCACGTCAGCGTAAGTGGAGACGTAATCCCCAAAATACGCTTTCACTTTTTCTGTCCAGGCCCCTGGTTGAAAATATTTTCATTATAGATGGGTCCCTGGCAGAAAAACTTCCATATCTTTTTAACCGTAACTCCGTTTGAGGTGAAGCCAACGCCCACTTCTTCATTTCGTCGAGCCCATTCTGTTGGTCATGTTTTCACTATGGTTTGACACTTTGAAAATGACCTTTATGCCCTTGCCCTTATTCAGCCCCCTCCGAAAGAGAACGTTTTCCAGCGAATCTTTCCGCGGCTTCACCACACTTCTTCCCGGTGCCTTCTTCATCCCCAGGCAAGCCACAATACCCACTTGCATGATAGTCATGCAGTAGCCATGGTTTTTGAACTTGAATATTTAATAAATGTTTGCTTGTTGAAAAGATGGTTATCGTTGTTCTGGTGATGTTCAGATTTGCATGTTCACTTTTGTGCTATGTTGTCTTATACTCTGTGATCATGTTATACCTGCTAGTATTACCTTTCATATGTTTAAGCTTGTTAGTAGTACATGTTGATGTTGGAGATGGTCATGCTAGTCAGTATGCGATGTTTAGTGGATATGATTTATTGTTGATATAATGGATGGTTATGTCATACCCTCATGGTGATGTTGATATCATGTTCATGTATTATAGTTGGCATCATGTTATTTTATCATGGCTCAATTTGCATTCAAGTTTAACCGGATTAAATTGAACGTGAACAACTATTGGCTGAGTCATGGTGCCGCTGAATCGATGCTGACTAGTGCAACCACGCTTACCGGTATGGAACGGTCCTAACTGGGTCTATTGTCGTGCCTCTCGCTGGTGCCTCCAACAAGGGAAGGTTATGGGCGTGCTATACCCTGGCCCGGTAAGCAGACATAAGCCTTGTGTGCCCGGTTTTGATTTGATTTTGCGTGAGGGTCCCAGAGTGGATCGGGCCACGACGGTGGTCGTTGTGTCTGGAGGTACACACGGGGCCACCCATGACTTAGCCAAGTGGGGAGTGAGTCGGAGTGGTCGGGAGAGTGTCATGGCAGTAGATCGGTTTTGTCGGAACACCGTTGGTCCACCCGAATGGGAGTGCGAGGCCATGGGTTTCGTAGTGTGGGTACAGTTTACTAACCTCTGCAGAGTGTATATTAAACCTATCGATAGCCGCACCCGCAGATAAGGGCCCAGGTCGAAAGTAGGTCACACCATGAGTCAACAGTAATAAGAATAATGTGCTTAATAACAGTGAGAAAAGTTGTTTGTGATCGCCGTAAGGATCACGGGCCAGGTATTGGTCATGTTGTGATCGCCGTAAGGATCACGGGCCAAGTGTTGGTTGGGTGGTGATCGCCGTAAAGATCACGATGGTATTGAGGATACCGAGTTGTTGTATATTCGTGATGTTGGACGAGAGTCGTGGGTAAAGGTCAAGCACCTTGTGGTCACTTAATGATTACTATGGTGTTGTTATACCAAGCTTGATTTGATCCTGAGATGATCGTGTGATGTCCGAGGTTGGTAAGTGATGCATGTGTTGGTTACGAGGTAACCCGAGCAGAACAAGTGGTGCATATAGTATCATCTTGTTGCATGCTAGTATTGTTGGATTAATATGTTCATGTTGTTATAGCTGTATCATGTTCATGTTAATGCCATTCTGTTATGATGATGTCATGTTAATTCCTGTTTAACCTGTAATTGCCATGTTGTTGTTTATCTTGAATGCTTCTGGTTATTGTGAGCTTGCAAGTACATTCAATGTACTGATCTGGCGTGTCATGCCAGCTTGCAGGTCATGCCAGATTTGATTGCTTGATTGTCATGGTTTTCATTCATGCGAGCTAGGATAAGTGTTCCAGCCAGAGTCCCTGCGGAGTGGAGTTCACCACCGTCGTCGTTGTTCCGCTGCTAGAGTTATTCCGCTGCTTCGAGTTGTTCTGCTGCTTGCATAGAGCAACCGAGGATGGCGTAGTGTCGCCGTACCAATGTTATTCATTGTAATATCGGAGACCTTGTGTTCATATTCGTGTAATAATAAAGAGTTGGTTTGTTCTATGCTAAGAAGTGTCGTATTCCAGAAGACTTCTCCTCGATCTCTTGGCTGGAATACGGGGCGTTCCGGTTTTCTCTGAGCCGGGGTGCCACACACGGGATGTCCCAAGAGCTCATAGTGAGAGTAGTCTAAATCTTGGCCACTCTCATTCTCGATGATCATATTGTGCATGATCACACAAGCGTGCATGATGTAGCAAAGCATCTTTTGATCCCAAAATCTAGCTGGTCATTTCACAATAGCAAATTGGGCTTGCAAAATCCCAAAATCTCTCTCCACATCTTTTCTAGCCGCCGCCTGAGCATTGTGGAAATCAAGATTTTTCTTACTTTCCGGTTTTTTCAACTGCTTCACAAATGTTTGCCACTTTGGGTAGATGTCATCCGCAAGATAGTAGCCATAGTTGTATGTACGACCATTTGCTACAAACTGCACTGGTGGCAGTTCCCCATTTGCAACCTTAATCATCAGTGGTGACCGTTGACAACGTTGATGTCATTCAAACATCCAGGCATTCCAAAAAAGACATGCCAAATCCAAGTCTCTTGATCGGCCACCGCTTCAAGGATTATAGTGGCACACTTTTTTTGGCCATGGAATTGCCCATGCCATGCCTTAGGACAATCTTCCAATTCCAATGCATGCAATCTATTGAGCCAAGCATACCTGGGAAGCCACGAGCTTTGTTCATCTCCAATAGCCTTGCGGCGTCTTGAGCATTGGGAGATCTTAAATACTCCTGGCCAAACACTTGCACAATTCCGACTGCGAAGCGCTTGACACACATGATGGCTTGACTCTCACCCATGGCCAAGTGATCATCAAGTAGATCAGCGGGGATACCGTATGCCAGCATATGCAAAGCGGCTGTCACCTTCTAAAAGGTGCTATGCCCGAGCTCTCCGGCGGAATTCCTCCTTTGCTGAAAAAACCAGTCATAGCTCGCTAGTTTCTCTACAATCCGCCTGAACAACTCGGTGCTCATCCTAAACCGGCGCCGGAAGCACGACTCGGGGTACAGGGGATTATCCGCAAAATAGTGCCTGATCAATCTGTTGTGGGCAACTATCCTATCCCCCCAAATTTTCTGCCGACCCATAACCGAACCACCGCGCTTCGGCTTTTTTTATTGATGTGCATAGCTAGGACCATTGCAAGATCCTCCTCCTCTTCCATTTCAAATTCTTCTTCGGAAGAATCATATGACAAACTCATCTAAAATGTCCAATTTAAACTAAGCTATAAACAACAAACAACATGCACCAAATTCATGTAAAAAATGCAAAGTTGAAGCAATACATACCTTGCGGGCATTTTGTCGAACACTTCGTGGGGCCGAGTGGCAGTGGATGGACGGGTGCTATTTGTCGGATAACTGCCGCGCGCGAGGGGCGTCGGTGACTAGAGAGAGACGAAGGAAGCAGCGGCGGCACGTGGATAGGCCGGGAAAGCGTCGGAACAGTCGCCGGAAGAAATGGGGTGGCGCGGGCGGCGACGGCGCCAGTGGCTGGATGGGTAGGTGGAGTTGCGAGTGGGCGCTCGAGTGTCCAGCGCGCGGGAGCAGACGCAGCAAATAAATGGCCCGCGATAGCGTTTTAGCCGGCATGCTGAACTAGTTATGCCGCGCGCGGTTTTTGCGCCTCCGCTGGAGCGTCCGGAGCGATAGCGCGCGCAAAAAAAATTAATTTTTCAGCGCGGCATTTATTTAGCGTGTCTGTTGAAAATGCTCTTAAAGACAGCCTAGCTCGCTAGGAGTACACCATCTTTGGCGCCACTCTACCCAGAGGAGGCCACAGGCCTGCATCGGCCCGTCGTTTTAATAAGATTTTCAGCTGATACTATATGGCCGGGGTCGCTTTTACCCCGCGTGCGTCAGAGACCGCATGCCTCGTGCAGATCGGTCGCCTACATAATTCGCAAGGCAAAGCTTTCCACTCCTAGGCCCCCAAAACCGGCCGGACAACGCTAACTAAAACGACCTGTCGGCTCTCGCTCACCAGTCTTTTTTTTCGTGTGTCCAATATCAAGTGAAGCTCGAGAAGTGTCCAATATCATTTGTTTCCCTCTGCTCGTGAGCGAATATACTGTACAAACACCCACCTCTACAAGCACCATGCAGTACTGTCCTGCTTGGCAAAGAGAATTGATATCGTTGATAGCTTCGAGGCCAGTAGATCCTTTACAAGCACCATGGTCTCCCTGCACCCATATGCCTCGAGCACAGCCGGATCTGCTAGGACATCAAACACTCGCGCAGAGGATCGCGTACGCCTAATGCACCCTTGTTTAACGCCCCGCCATGGCACCTCGCCTTGGTAAACCCCGACGGTGGAGGGATCCATCTCGCCCAACACTTCGCAAGGCATGCTTTTTTTTTTTGACATGA